>NW_008686679.1:0-459 GCF_000695815.1 Acanthisitta chloris | reverse complement strand
GATTTAAAATACATGCCACTTTGTAATAGTCCAGCAGGACTTGGCAATGTAAGTTAACAGTTGGACTTGAAGATCCTAAAGGCCTTTTCCAACATAAATGATTGTATGATTCTAAGTCTGTATAAGAGTTCCTACCCCCCCTTAGCTGGAGAGCTTAGATGACGAACCTAGCCCTTTCAGGGCTGCAGATGAACATAACTGTGATGCAAAGAAAGGAAAAGATTAGGAAAAGGCTGAGGTACTTAACACTTTCTTTGCCTTGGTTTTTAATAGTAGGACAGGTTGTCCTCAGAACAACTGGCCTCAAGAGCTGATAGACAAAGATAGAAAGCCAATAGCCCTCCTGAAATCCAAGAGGAAATGGTTAGTAATCTGCCAAATGCCAGGTCCTGCACTTAGGCCATAACGATCCCATGCAGTGCTACAGGCACAGGGGACAGAGTGGCTGGAGGGCAGCCA
>NW_008686678.1:0-1810 GCF_000695815.1 Acanthisitta chloris | reverse complement strand
CCAGTTCAGGTCAGCTGTCCTGGCTATACTCCTTTCCAGATTCTTGTGCACCTGCTCGTTGGCAGAGCATGAGATGCTGAGAAATTCTTGACTTGCAGTAAGCACTACTTAGCAACAACTAAAACATCAGCGTGTTACCAACAATCTTCTCATCCTAAATCCAAAATGCAGCACCGCACCAGCTACTAGGAGCCAAATGAACTCTATCCCAGCCAAAACCAGGACATTATCCACCTCTTAGTCTGTACCATTTATATCATGCGAGATCCCACACTTCCTGATACGTAATCACTTTTCCTTTCTTTTGATGCATATATCGAGACACAGGTATCATTCCTTCAGTCATGAGCCTTGCCTACAAGAGTTCATTTAGTTCATCGAATTCCGAACTTGAGGCTCCATCTGTCACAACAGTTTTTCAGGACAGGAAAGATGATGCTGAGCAGATTGACAGCATTCCCTCTGCTGCAGAGGGAAAGAAAGGTGCTGAGAGTATTTTCGTGGATTTTGGTGGCACCTGGGCCATGGATCTGGACAGGCTGAGGCACTACAGGGGCACCACACCCGGTGGATGTGGGTGCCTTTAGATGTTGATGATGACCCTTGTGGTCAGGGCATGGGAAGAGTTCATGTTCTGCAGCAGTGGAGGTATAAAGAAGGTACTACTGTGATGAACAGATCATTGACAGTCATGGGCAGATTTGGTCACAAACAGAACAACAGAACCACAGAACCATCGAATCACAGAATGGGTAAGGTTGGAAGGGACCACAGTGGTGGTCCAATCTGGTCCAATCTTGCTGCTCAAGCAGGGTCATCCTAGAGCACATACACATTTATGTATCATCATAATCAACACTACATTTTCCTGTGTTTTAGTAATCTTTAACATTTCTACAGAAGTGCTTTCATGTTCTAATTTCCCGGCCGATCTCAGCAGACTTGTGAGGCAGGCTGAATAATCCCTTTGCAGGAAGGTAGGACTGTAAAATTTACTCCATTTTTCAGGTCATGATACAAAGGCAGAAGTGGGCAGGGGTTTTGTTAGCTTTGGGGGAACTCTGTCTTTGGAGTTTCCATCTCTGAATTTGAAAGGCCTGTTTTTATTCTTCTGTGTTTCTGTACTAAAGTTCAAGAGCAGGAAGAGATGAAAGAACTGGAGAAAGGCTACAGTTTTCTTTAGTTTACAGACGAAGCAGAAAACTATTATTAAGAGATGAAGATTTCAACAGGAAAATGTGTAAAAATATTAATTCTGTGAGAACATGACTGTCATTAAATTCAGACAGCAGGGCCCTGTTCCCCATCTTTCTTTGCCCTCAATGTATATGATTTACACCATGCTTTCATATCCACCCCAAGTATTACCCCTGCAAAGACAAGGTCAAAACTTTACTTCATACCTCCCCCTTCCAAACCACCTTTAAACCCTTGTAGGGGAAACTGGACATGGCATTTTGCATTTCCATGTGGACTGTGAGCATCCCCAGGGCAGAAGAGCTCTTGCAGCTAAACCCAGCAATGAGGAAGGGGGCAGAGCAGAGCCCTGTGATGATTCATCACAGCAGCCCACTGGTATCACTGGCCATGATAATCACCTTGTCTGCCTTTGGTTGCAGAAGCTTAACCATAGGGGTGGGGATGATGCTGAGCCTTTTCCATCAGAGGAGCACACAGCTTTTTTCAATCTCCATATAAGGCTCCCTCAAGCACCTCACAGCATCCTTATGTGCCCTCACCCATGGCCCACCAGCCCTTGCTGCACACCCAAACCCACTGACAGTGAACCATTGTACCCCAACACAGGGAA
>NW_008686677.1:0-777 GCF_000695815.1 Acanthisitta chloris | reverse complement strand
CTGGGGGACAAACACATCACCTGGGTCTGGGGGTACCCCTGGCACACCTGTGGCCCTGGAGGGGGGGCTGGTTTTGGGGACCCCCGGATTGATTTTGATTTTGGATTGGATTAATTTTGGGGTGACTCTGGATTGATTTTGGGGTGACTCTGGATTGATTTTGGGGTGACTCTGGATTGATTTTGGGGTGACTCTGGATTGATTTTGGGGTGACTCTGGATTGATTTTGGGGTGACTCTGGATTGATTTTGGGGTGACTCTGGATTGATTTTGGGGTGACTCTGGATTGATTTTGGGGTGACTCTGGATTGATTTTGGGGTGACTCTGGATTGATTTTGGGGTGACTCTGGATTGATTTTGGGGTGACTCTGGATTGATTTTGGGGTGACTCTGGATTGATTTTGGGGTGACTCTGGATTGATTTTGGGGTGACTCTGGATTGATTTTGGGGTGACTCTGGATTGATTTTGGGGTGACTCTGGATTGATTTGGGGTGCCTCTGTATTAATTTTGGGGTGACCCCGGAATGATTTGTCTCCCCAGCGACGCTGGACGGGGCTCTGGGGACCCCCTGTCCCTGGATTAATTTTGGGGTGACTCCGGATCGATTTTGGGGTGACTCTGGATTAATTTTGGGGTGACTCTGGATCAATTAATTTTGGGGTGACTCTGGATTGGTTTTGGGGTGACTCCGGATTGATTTGGTGTCTCCCAGCGACGCTGGACAGGGGTCTGGGACCCCCTGTCCATGGATTAATTTTGGGGTGACTCTGGAT
>NW_008686676.1:42105-47468 GCF_000695815.1 Acanthisitta chloris | reverse complement strand
CCCTCAGCCTGTCCTCACAGGGGAGTTACTCCAGTCCTCTTATCCTTATAATGAGGGAAGTGGGTCTGGATGATAAAGGGATGTAGGCCTTGGAGCAATGCCTGTACTTGGGAAAGGTAATGCTATTGGCTTGGGTTAGGTTAGGGTGGGGGTTTTAAGCGATGTTTGAGATTCCTTAGATTTGTGATTGGATTAAGCTCACAAGAAACCTAAGATTTCATATCAGTTTACCATGGAGATCTTACTGCTGTCTCTGAGGCACAAGTACTCCTGGAGACAGCCTGCCCATGCAATTCATGTGTTCTGTGAAGCAGGAAGAAAAACATATTGGCCAGGGTTCAAGCACCTTTCTTGGTTGTCCTGGTGATAAGTGCCTGATAAGAGTTCAAGGTCTATGCTTGCTTGTATAGAATAAAAGCAGCTTTTCTTAAGTTACTCCTGGTATCTATGGGCTCCCAGAGGGTGCTGACCTGTTGTTCCCAGTGTCTGGAGTGTTCTTGGTGAGTAAGACAAGGTCATGCTGTGTGGGTTGTAGTTTGTCCTACAACAGAGGTGACCTTCCAGGTTTTCAGACTCTGGCATGCTGCAGTGACTATGCATTTGGGGTAAGCTGGATGCTGCCTCTGAGGAGCTGGGGTTTTGTGAAGGAGTGTGGGACAGTGGCACAGCCCACTGCAGTTGATAGCTCGCTGCACTGGTCCCTGGAAGAAAGCCAAAGACAGCAGCTGTGTTAGCACCATCATTAGGTTTCAGAGTTGACAGCCTGTGGAGATGTAAAGGCAAGGCAAGTCTTCTTGGTGCTGCCATGTTCATTTTTTTGTTGTCTGGGGAAGAAGGGACTGGTTCTCTGATGCTTGGTTTGTGCTCTGAAAGACTAAGTGTATCTGAGGGCTAGATTTTTTTAGCTGGAGTGAGAGGATAATGGTGTGGGGAGAGGTGGGGTGAGGTCAGAGCAGCAAGATGTGACATTCAGGTTTGCTCTCTGGTGGGCTGGAGCAGGTGTCAGAAGCTGAACTATTTGGGTCACCTGCAGTGATGAGGACAGACCTGCATCCACTGCTGCTTCCAGCCCCTGCTCTCATGGTCCTCCCCAGCCCCTTTCCACCTGACACCATGGGCAACTTCCCAAAGCTGGAGCCTCAACTGCTTTCGTTTCTGCAAAGGCTGGTTAGTCATTTCCCACTTATAAACAAACATTTTAGAGACACTGGAGAAGCTGAGCCACCAAGAGGACAAAGCTCTGTCGCTTTTAAAATAGCTCATTCATCAGTGAGTTTTGCCACGCAGCAGCTCAGCCACTGATGAACTGAAACCACCCTCTGCATGTTGTACAGGGAAATGTGCTTCTGGCACCGGCTGGTCTTTCCATCTTCAGCTTGACTTCCATTTCAAGATGATCCTCAAGGGTCCCTTCCAA
The DNA here is from genome assembly GCF_000695815.1 of Acanthisitta chloris. NCBI lineage: Eukaryota > Metazoa > Chordata > Aves > Passeriformes > Acanthisittidae > Acanthisitta > Acanthisitta chloris. The sequence goes on along the minus strand of NW_008686676.1, from coordinate 46,051 downwards.
CTCTGATTAGTCTGTGATTCTGTGAAGTGTCATAGTTGAGGTGGTTTTGTTCTGAGATATTTTCCCCTTTGGCAGTGAGGCACGGGTTTCTCACTGCCTTTCCACTGATGATCCCATGCTGTCTTGAGACCTCTCTTTCCTTACATGCAGAGATCTTTCTGGGTTTCTCTGAGGACACTTCCCTTGGCAGGGCAATAGACATCTGAAGTGTGGTTGCTGCTGCAAACTAAAGGCAAACAATTCACCTCCATCCATGCAAAAGGAGGAATCTGCTCACCCACATTTAGCTGCTGCCTGGCTCCCACACTTTTCCAACCTTCATTTCCACTCGTGTGACCTGCCTGTGTGTGTGGGCTCACACATTCCTCCTGCTGACCTGAGCAGGGCATCGTGTGCCTGGTGCATGGCTCCACACTGACGTGGTTCTCGAAAATCCGATGTGACTGAGGCCATGCACAGCTTGGGGGTGAATTATTGCCAGGTCTCCTGGAGCATTACCCAGCAGTGCTGGAAACAGCCCCTGGGATCAACACTCTTGCAAATGATCAGCCAGCCCCTTCCTCAAAGAGCTTCTCAGAAGAAAATATTTGTAGGGCTTGAAGGGGAAAAAAAAGCTTCACCAAAAAAAATTCCCAGAGAGAGAGGGTTGAGTAGTCAAAAAAACAGTGGGAAGTGTTGAAAGCAAATTTTTACCAGCGCATTGGACATTTTAGCTGAGAGATTTATTCTTGACTCACTAAGAATAAAAAGATCCCAACTTAATTATTTACCTCAAGCTGTATCACGAGGGGTGGAGGCTGCCAGAGTGAGGCAGGCAGAGCTGCAGGGCTGAGCCAGAGCTGGTGGGTCCCACCTCTCTCGTTCTGCCCACGGGCCCTGGGCTGGCACAGGCTCTATTCTTCTGCCGCCACCAGCCTGGCAAACACAGCAGTCTCGTGCTCACTGCTCAGCACCAGCTGGGTCAGGCACCTGACAGAGCCAAGCCAAAACCAAGCTGCATTTGGCTGCTGGGGATGGAGTCGCCGTCAGGTTGTTTTTCTTGGCTCAGCAGAGTTCCTCCCTGAGATCTCCATCAGTGAATCAATGCTGTGTCGCATTGTTGCCCAGGGAGGCTGTGGCTGCCCCAATCCTGGCAGTGTTCACAGCCAGGTTGGCTGAGCCTTGAGCAACCTGCTCTGGTGGGAGGTGTCTCTGCCCAGGGCAGGGGTTGGGGCTGGATGATCTGTAAGATCCATTCCAACCCCTAAAATTCTATGATTGTCCTACCTGAGCTCCTCATCCCTGTCCTCAGGTGCACACAGCCCCCAGCAGCCTGGGGCTGGCTCAGCACTGAACTGAGCTCCAGTTGGAGCTGCTGGGACTCACTTCAGAGCTCAGGGTGTGCCAAGTGCTCTCTGAACTGGGACACCTACCTGGTTGCTGGTGCGAGGGCTGCGTCACTCTCCGTTACACAAACCTTTTGTGTTCCCCCCAGTTTACTGCACTTCATTAGGAGCTAGAGAATCACATTTTCTGCTGGACTTCCCCCTGTGCAGCGACAGCTTGGTTCTGTGTCCACGGAGTAGATTCAGGTTTTCCATTTGGGGATCTCCAGTGATGTTGGTCAGGCACAAAAAACCATGTGATGGGAGAGAAACAAACCAACACTTTTGGCTCTCTTAGCCCAAATGTCAGACTCCTGTCTTTTTTTTTTTTTTTTAAGGCTCTTTTTGCTAAGCTATTTAAAACTAGAAAAACCAGAAGCTGGCTGTAATTAAGTCTGGACCACAGTAAAAATCACAGGGCCCTTCCCACCGGCCAAAGTTGACTTGCAGTGCTGTTCCAGCTTGCAGCAGCCGCGAGTCCATCGGCAGCCAAAGGTTCCCCCCTGCAGCACAGCCACAGCTACTGCAGGTGCCCCAGGAGCTGGAGCTCATTTATCCATGTGGATTTTCATATAAAAAAAATGGAAAAAAAAGGCATTTTGCTCTGCTAAAAGCCAGAGAAAATTCTACCGACGTCAGCAAACGCAGATGGGATTGTTGATGGCATGAAAGAATTGGCACTTGTTTTCCTTGGTGAGACCCAATCTGGGGAGTTTCCCAGGGAGATACGTTAGGCTGTGGATGATGGTGTAACAAATACATCCACAGGTCAGTGCCAGACACAGTTTTACCCCTCACTCATGATGAGGCATGAAGGAAAAAAGGCTAAAAGCTTAGGTGGCTCAAGGAACAATTGAAAAAATTCATGGTGGAACATGCTGAAGGATGCTGAGGCAACACCACAGCCCAAAGACATGCCTAAGAATCAAACTGTTGGAGATAGTGGGGGTTTTGAGGAAGTATTTTGTTGACTCCCTGTTCTTGTAGTACCCTCTCCTCCAGGTGCCCCTGGGACCAATGCACCTTCACATGATCCAGCCCCAAGGCTCTTGTAGTGTCATGGGCATCTGTGTCAGTGCTTGCCAAAGCATTTGGGTTTGCTGTTGCTGCAGACTTTAGCCAAATTTAGGGAAATGCAGCTCAATGTACTGCACAGAGGTCACATATGAGATATCTTTTCCAGCTTTACCTGGTTAGATCATAGAATTTTAGGGGTTGGAATGGAGCTTAGAGATCACTCAGCCCCAACCCCCTGCCCTGGGCAGGGACACCTCCCACCAGAGCAGGTTGCTCAAGGCTCATCCAACCTGGCTGTGAACACTGCCAGGGTTGGGGAAGCCACAGCCTCCCTGGGCAAACTGGGATAGTGTCTCACCACCCTCACAGGGAAAACTTCTGCCTAATACCTAACCTAAATTCCCCCTCCTTCAATTTGAATCCTTCACCCCTTGTTTCTAAAGGACAATTGGGCTCCTGAAAAACGTGCTGGCCTTGTACATCACCCACACCAAGGTCTGCCCACTGTGTGCATCACCTACACCAGGGGGCATCAACCCAAGTGTATATTGACCTGCCCCATTTTAGGGATGCAGTGAGGCTTGGTCAGCAGTTGGCAGAGGCTCATAAAGCAGTTGGGGTGCTTTGTCCCCCTCTTGCATGCACATACAGACCCCCTGAGCTCTTAGCTGTCTGCTGGCACAGCCCTCAGCGTAGCACAGACTGTGTTTTCTCATGTGAAATTCAATAAATTCAGCATTTTCAGGACCTTGGCATAATCAGGGTTTTCAATCTTCTCCTTCATTGCCTTCTAATATACCCTCCTAACAATTAACTCTGTGTGTTGGGAGAATGCCAAATGCAGGGTAAAAGACTTCGTTTTTCTTTCCCATAATTAAATGTCGTGTTCACTGCTGTCTCTCCCACTCGATTAAGTGTCCCTGTATGGTCTAAAATGCTCTTTGGTGAATTAGCATAAAGTCTGTCAGGATTCAACCAACATTCTCCCTCCTGCTGCATCTGTGCAGCTGACAAAGGGCAGTCTTGGATGGTGGTGAGGGCTTGGAAGTGTGGGCTGTTCCCCTGGCCTTTCTGGGGGGGTTTGTGCTCAGGCTGTGGTGTGCACTGCAGGGCTGTGTGCTCAGCTCCCCTCCCCTCCTGCCCAAAGCAGTTGTGCCTGCAGATAGAGCCTGTGACCCTCTGCACAGCATCGTGACTGTGCCTGGCTCACTCCCACAGGAAACTGCTTGGATGTCAGAGGAAACAGCTTTTTATTGCCACTCTGTGAAAAACACTTGCAAAGTGGAACCAGACTTGCCTGGTCTCCAGCCCTGCTGCAGACAACTGGGGCAGCAGACTGGTAGGAGTCCTTTTTCTTTAGCTACATTTAAAGAAATGTTGGAGAAGCATTCCCCAAACTGGCAACACCTACAGCACTGCATGTGAAGGCAAAAAGATAGAGGAGGGTGTCAGGGGCTAATAGATCATAGGATTTTAGGGCTTGGAATGGACCTTAGGGAGCACCAAGTCCCAACCCCTGCCCTAGGCAGGGACACCTCCCACCAGAGCAGGTTGCTCAAGGCTCA
>NW_008686676.1:40487-42053 GCF_000695815.1 Acanthisitta chloris | reverse complement strand
GTCTCACCACCCTCACAGGGAAAACTTCTGCCTCATATCTAGCCTAAATTTCCCCTCTTTCAATTTGTGTCCATTGCCCCTTGTCCTGTCCCTGCAGCTCCTAACACAGATCCCTCTGCAGCTTCCCTGGAGCCCCTTCAGCTCCTGGAAGGTGCTCTGAGGTCTCCACACAACCTTCTCTTCTCCAGGCTGAACAGCCCCACCTCCCTCAGCCTGCCCTCGCAGGGGAGATGTTCCAATCCTCTTATTAACATTGTGGCCTCCTCTGGACTTGCTCCAACAGTTCCATGTCCTTCTTACTTTGAGGGCACTAGAGCTGTGTGCAGTATTCCAGGTGGGTCTCAGGAGAGCAGAGTAGCACTTTCTACCAGCCTAGGTGCAGCTGGCAGTGGTTGGGCTCCTCCTCATCCCTTCTTGGAGGAATTCCCCAAAAGGCATTCCCTGGAGCTACTGCACTTTTTGCCACATCTCCCAGGCTGCTCTGTGCCATCCAGCTCCAGGTAGAGGGTGCTGACAGGTTCCTGGGCAGTATGACATTCCCATGGGGCAGGATAATTCTGCTCAGCTTTTCACGTGGATCCTTCTGAGAGTCTGTCTTTGTCTCTACACCCTGCAGTGCCCAGCCCTGCTCTTTACCCTTCAAAATCTTCCTGGAGCCTTTTTACCCCCATTGTGCTCATTTTTTTGGAATCATAGAATTGTTTAGGTTGTAAGAAACCTTTAAGATCACGGAGTCCAACTCTTAACCCAGCACTGCCAAGTCCATCACTAAACTGTGTCCTTAAATGCCACATCTACATGTCTTTTAAATACCTCCAGGGATGGTGACTCCACCACTTCCCTGTACAGCCTGTTCCAATGCCTGACAACCCTTTCAGTAAAGAAATATTTCCCCATATCCAATCTAAACCTTCCCTGGGACAACTTGAGGCTGTTTTCTCTTGTCCTGTTGCTTGTATCTTTAATTTTCATAATCCTTCAATCTTCACAACTACAGGTTCATGATGAAGTTCAGGAGCAGTCTCTGATACAGGAAGACAGGTCATTATGAGTTGGGAGAAGACTGAGTGGTGATGGGAACAGAGCCAGAAGATACACCTGGAACGTGGCTGCAAGTCCCAAGCCCTGGAGGTACCTCTGCTCCCCGAGAAGGGATCACACTGGGTGGGATCTCATACCACTGCTATTTCCCCAACTCCTCCTGCAGCTCTCTCTATGTCCTTTGGATAAACAGCTGCAGAAAGGGAGCCTTTGTTTCCAGCAGCACTGGGGGAATGGCTCGTGGTGGTACAGATAACCCTTCCTGCCTGCAGACAAGCTGAGAGGCTGCAGCACAACCAGGAGGGCACACAATGAATTATTCACCAGCTGTTTCCTCTCCTTTCAAGACATTTTTTGTAAAAACAGGGGCTGGAAGTGGTGCATATGAGTTGTGCAATCAACCACACCGAAGGAGTTTGAGCTTTGGGCTTGCTGGGTCCTCAGCCCATCGTGGTCACAAGGAACTGGTTTGTGCAAATCTGTGTCTGGACCTCCACGGTGTTTGACAGTGGGTGGCCCATAAAT
>NW_008686676.1:35971-40451 GCF_000695815.1 Acanthisitta chloris | reverse complement strand
AATCTGATTTACAGAAGTGCCAGGTGCCTGCAGCTTTGACAGACCTTAGGAGAGATGCTTTAAGCATACAGAGAGAGGCACAGTGCCATGCACCTCCACAACTGAGGTCTCAGGGCTTTTTGCTGTTTGCAGACTCCTCTGCATGGCACAGTGCCTAAGGTGGGGACAGAGACAGCTCCCCACTCCTCAGGCTGCAGATAAAGGAGATGCTCTCACATCAGTGAGCACTAGGCTGCATGGCTGAGGTGCTATGGAGAAAAGCCCATGAGAAAAAAAAAAGGTCCAGCACCAAGAAAAAAGCAATTGCCTAAGAGGTTTTTCTTTTCTTCAACCTGGCTATGCAAACTGCCATGAAAAATATGTCTATTTTTTAATAACCTCTTACAAGTTCTCAGTTGTAGCCTCCACTCCCCAGAGCCTGTAAAATAAATGGGTAGGAACACCATAAAAATGAACAAAATCCCAAACCATAGCCAGTTCATATTCTGTCTCATTAGATGTGTATTGAGAAAAATCCCTCATCTTCCATAAATAGGTAATTGTTTGTAAATCTGTGACTAGTTTTAAGCTATTTGAAACAGCCTTAGAGTATAATGACCTTCTAGAAATAGTACAAGGTGCCAGCTGACCACACTAAAGGACAGGGATAGATTTTATGTGAAATACCTCTATTTTAATATAGTCAGAAAAGTTTTGCCTGGAAAATTATAGGTTTAAAAAAAGGTCATTTTGTTCATTTATTTCATGTATAATAATAAGAATATTTCCCCCTAGGTCACCTTCCTCTCCAACAAGTCACTATCTAGCAGCAGGTACTCAGTTTGCTTTCTGCCAACACCTCCACCTCTGCAGAGCACCAGCAGAGACTGGAGAGATTCTTGGGAAAGGACAATATCCTTATCTGCCTTGGCTAGCATAACAGCTATCTCAGAGCTGGAAAGCAAAGTCTTTTGTGCCTGCAGCTTCAAGGGCACCTCGTGATGGGGGGGATTAGAGGAGTGAACATAAAAACAAGTGGTCAGACACATTGCATTTCTGTGCTAAATAGTGATGGACAGTGCCTTGAACACTTGGTCTGTGCAGCCAAGTCCTACCCCATCCCCTGGCCCTGATGGATGCAGGTGATGGGAAGTGCTTCCCAGCCTCCTGGGTCACATGCTGACAAGGTCAAGTTGAGACTGATCCAGCCATTCCCCAACCCTGGACAGGTCCTATTCCAAGACAAGTAGAGCAAGGTTAAGTTCTGGATCCTCCTTCGGCACCACCCCCAAGTCAGGAGCATCCTTCACGTGTGCCCTCCTGCTCCCAAGTGTACCTTTGTCATCAAACCAGAGGGTAGCTCCAGGCTTTCCCTCAGTCTGTCTGGAAAGAGAGACTTCTCTTCTTTCCGGAGAGGAAAAGGGATCCTGTTTCTCAAGGGAAGGTGGAAATAACTAAGCTTGCAAGAGGAAAATCCATCTCTGCCCTAGCTGTGCCCTGGCTCCAGCACTGATTCCCTCTGCAAGTGCCTTAGAGGGGAGTTAAAACATTCCTTCCCCTTTGGTTTTTGGAGACTGAGCTGGCCCCAGAGTGGAGCTGAGCTCGTGTTGCTGCTGCTGGTGGGTGCATGATGACAACCCACATGATTATGTTCCCAGCAGTGGGTAGAGTAAAGTGCTGCCAGCTGATGACACCTCACACGGTCTCAGGGATGCTTTTAGATTCATCTATTAATAACTCCCTATGTTTTCATTTCTGGAAACATAAATATGTATCCCCAAATGCTCCTGATTGTCACATGCCTCATCAGCCTGGAAGCTGGTAAATTGGGGACTGATTTCCATCGTGTCCAACGTGAAGCTCTGTGATTGATCGGCGTGGCCGGAGCTGTCCTCACTCCTGTGCCAAAATCCTGGGAGCGTGTGCTCATCACAGTGACAGGCTGGGAACAAGCTGAGGAGAAAAGCTGCAGGAGCTGGGGCAGTCCTGGAGCAGGCTGGCATAACTTCAGCTGATTTGAATGTGAATTACACCCATTTAGGCCAGGCCTGGAATTTGCCCCTGGCATGGGTTGTCTGTCTCTCTGCAGCTTCACTCAACGCCCTGTTTGTGCCCCAAAATGTTGTCTGTGGGAAAAGAGCTGAGCAAAAGCAGATCATGGTGCCAGCCTCTGCTGTGATTTTTGCCTACAAAAAATGTGATTAATATGAGTGATTCTTACCTCTTGTGATCTCACTTCTATTGTAACTTCTTTTAAAAGTTGCAGCAGTGCATACAAATGTGTTGTGCTTGGGATGCAAACACATAAACTCCCACCCATAACACACCCTCTAAATACTGAGTCGAGTACAAGTGGTTTGTTTCTGGATTTAAACTTCCTACAGATTTAGTACTTTTGGAGTGGAGGTTTTGTCATGCTGTGCTGCTGAGATGCTCAGTGCAAATGTTGGATTTCATCTGGTTGCCACCAGTTTCTTGGGTGGTTTGGGGTCTGGGCTTTGTCACACAGTTCTGTCTCTGACCCCAAAGGTCTCTTTGGGCTCAGGACTTTGAGATTCAGATTAGATGTTAGGAAAAATGTTTTCCATGTTAGGCTGGTCAGGCACTGGAATAGGGAATTGCCCAGGGAGGTGGTGGAGTCACCATCCCCGAAGTGTTGAAGAGACATCTGGATCTGACACTGGAGGATCTGGTTTAGGGGTTCCAGCAGTGACAGGTTAATGGTTGGACTCGATGATCTTAGAGATCTCCTCCAACCTTGATGGTTCTCTGATTCTATGACTACTTGAGCTCTTGGTATTGGGGTACATGGATATGTTGGTAGGACTCCCCCCAGACTGGAGATCAGCATTTCTACTTCCCCAAAAAGTTACTTTGCAGCATCTTCTAGCTGTTGGGTGACTAGTGGCAGCATAGGAGGGACATCAGTGACCTCACTGTTGAGAACATGTGTGTTTAAGACCAAGTACAGTGTAATGTGTATCAAGAAGATACTGCAAGTGGCAAACTACACCTGTTGAGATAAGAGCCACAGCTGATGGGACCATGTCCCTGTGCCCAGTGCTGCCTCTCCATCCTCTGGCAACATGAAAATCACCCAGGGTGAGCTGCAGCCTCCAGCCAGCTCAGCATGGATCTGCCAGGTTCAAATATCACCCTGAGCCATTATCTGTTACAAATGCATCTCTTCCTGGAACCAAAAAAAGTAACCTGCATTGAAAAAAAGACTTATCAGAGCTCTGACTTCATTCCCCCTCGGACCAGGGCAGGGACAGAGCACACAGCCATGACCTGCAGAGGTCATTCTTCACTCCAGGTGGAAATGGCACTTCTGGGCACTCTCCAGCCTCTTTTAAAAGTCTTACTAATTTTAAGTCCCACATTTAGGCTAGAGGAAATCACAATTTCGGGACTTTGTATTCTAGTCACTCACATGAGAATTATTTTAGGATAAAGAGCAGCATCATTTGTAGTCTGGTGAAACACTCCTTGCAAGTATTAATTTGGTCATGTTGCTGGGGGCACTTTCTGGAGAAAGGAATGGTGAGAAGAGAAGAAAAAAAAAGAAAGCAGAGAAGGAAAATGGAAAGTGATGGTCTTGGCTCCCCTGTCTGGAGATGGTCTTCAAGAGTGGTGGTGAAATGTCTTTATTTAGATCTGCCTGGGCACAGAAGAGGAGAGAACAGCAGTTCTGGCCCTAAAAATGCAGAAAACGGGAGGGAGATATTTTGTTTTCCTGCTGCAAAGCATAGCAGCCACCTGGCCCCACGGGGACTGATCCAAGAGCAGTGAGCAGCAAAACGTGGCTGTAGTGATCCAATGGCTTAGTGAGCTGGGGAGGGCCTGAAGTCAACCAATTTGGTAACAGCCTGTTTGTGTAGGGTAATCCTATGTTAGTCTTTAAAATGCTAAATCAGGAGTGAAATCAAGATTTTTCTCACCACTGGATTTGGTTTAGCCTTTCCAAAAGGGATAATACAGTAGAATGCCACATTTATTGGAGCTGTTACATTTCATCCCATTTGATTTCCTAGTTTGTCTTGAGAGGCCAAGGACTTTCCAAGAGAATAGCTTTGTGCTCTGCAGGCTGCTCAGAGCAGGTCATATTAATGAACTGTGGATAATGTTGCTGAGAGCATCTCAGAAATGAGAGGCTGTACCTCCAACCTGGACTGGAAGCCCCTGGGCTATCCAACATCAGGCTGCCTATTCCAGAGCCAGTTTTCCCCAGCAGGACAGAATCATGTGTAACACAGAATCATAGAATTTTAGGGGTTGGAATGGAGCTTAGAGATCATGCAGCCCCAACCCCTGCCCTGGGCAGGGACACCTCCCACCACAGCAGGTTGCTCAAGGCTCAGCCAACCTGGCTGTGAACACTGCCAGGGTTGGGGCAGCCCCAGCCCCCCTGGGCAACCTGGGACAGGGGCTCACCACCCTCACAGGGAAAACTTCTGTCTAACATATAACCTCAATTTCACTCCTTCACTTTGAGAGCACT
>NW_008686676.1:18099-35846 GCF_000695815.1 Acanthisitta chloris | reverse complement strand
CCTCACAGGGGAGATGCTCCAGTGCTCTTAGCACTTCGTGGCCTCCTCTGGTCTTGCTCCAACAGTTCCATGTCCTTCTTACTTTGAGGACACCAGAACTGTGTGCAGTGTTCCAGGTGGGTCTCAGGAGACCCTCCTTCAACCTGCTGCCCACACTCCTTTGGCTGCAGCCCAGGATTGGGCTGGTTTCTGGTCTGTGAGTGCACACAAGTTATCAGTGAGGTCACTGCATGGCTGGGCTCTGCTTCTAGAGGACAAGAAACTCCATTAAAGAACCAGTGCAAGTTGCAGGGCAGAATGTGCACAGTGCAGAACTGAGTGGCACTGGTTTGGAGGCTACCGGTACACGGGTAACAGTGGGAGATGATGTTCCCTAATGCTTTATCCCTGTGTGCAAAGGCTGTCACAGGACTCATGACTTCTACTTCATGGGCCTTCAACTGTTGTTGATGTTGCTGTCCCAAATGGCCTGGAAAAGGCTGCTCAGGGGAGGTGCCAGGGTGGGCAGTGCATGCACAGCATCCTCTGTCACCTCAGTGGAGGTGGAGGGAGGTCCTGGGGGAGGGCAACAGGCTCAGGGCCAGGGCCACCTTTGTCTGCCTGTGCCTGACTCACCTAGAAGACATCCTTTCCTTGAGGTGGGAGAAAGGCATGTCTGTATTACAACTTCTTGGGGAATCCCTTGCCATTGGTTTGCCATCCACTGCCCCTGGTTCCTGCCAGCCAGGTGCAGGACAGCCTTGGTAGCAACAAGGACTTCCCAGCCTGTTCCTTAGGGCTGATGTGATGGAGACATCCAGTGTGCAGTGTTGTGAAATCCAACCTGGTTTTTTTTTCTCCTGTGACACAGATCTCATTTTACCTGCCAGTTCCCTGCCCACCAGCAGTTCACAGAGCCATCTGTGTCCTACACCCAGCCCTTGCTTGAAGCCAGTGGAGTTTCCACAGCTTTCCATCTCAGATCTGAGTGCACTGATGACTGACTACAGCTTCCAAGGGCCTCTCCATGCACACTGTGAAACAGAGAGGCATGACCGAGAAGGAAATCGAGTGAGGAACAATGACAGAGTGTGAATGACTCAGCAGACACTCTGTTTTCAGTTATTTATGTTCAATAAGCCAATCTTCAGGCCTGAATTTCTCTCTTTCATTTCCTGTTGGGTGCTTAAATCACATGCAATACTTTGCACATATAGATTTCCACCTCGTGTGTAAAAACAATGAGATGAATAGTTTTTAGCACAGATGGTTCTTGTAATACTGTTCTGGTTCCAGGATCCTTTCAGAGTCCCGCGGGGGTCCTCATTCCTAGTATTAGATTCAAACCTTAGCTTTCATTTGATTTTAAATTCTATTCTAGCTCTCAAATTTCAGCTTACAATTTTGCCCTAGAAAAGCTTAGGAAAATGAAGAAATTAAAAGACACTCTCAAATATATTATTTCCAAGATCACTGGTGATTTTTACATTAGATCATTTGAGCCAAGTGTTATCTCTAAGTGCTGAATCATAGCTTATAATGCCAAGACAAAGGGTGCTGAACGTCCCTTTTAAACAAATCGTATGTAAAGAGGTGACCAATATTAAAACCTCTTGGAAAAGAACTCTGTGACACAAAGAAAAGTAGGTGGTGTGAGTGCAACCAAGCATGGTTTCTGTCTGGTCCCACAGGATGCTGGATGGACAATGACCCAGGCCCAGAGCAGCTCATTTGTCTCCACCCCCTCGTACACCATCACTGCTCAGATTCCCACAGAAACCCCCTGGGCTGCTAAACCCCTCACCAGGAGAGGGGTTAAAGCTTTCACTTAGACATCAAAAAAAACCCCAACAGATTGGCCTTCAGGTGATTGCTGTTAGCTACTCATGCTGGATATAGATAGCACCTAGGAGCTGGGGGGGAGATTGGATTGGGAATCCCAAGGAGGAGATGTTGCCTTGGGGTGTTGTTCTTTGCTGCTATGATCAGTAACAGCAGTGTGGCAGTCCTGGGATTTGGGCTGGAGGGAAACTGGTTTTGTTAAGCTTTCTGCTGGGGGCTGAGCAGTGCCTGAAGGGAGCCTTCTCCTGCCTTGGAAGATGAGGTGAGCTCCTGCCTCCCTGGAGGGTGGAAGAGCTGAGCTGGAGGCCAGTGAGGCTTGTGTGTGTTTTGGAGGATGGAGAAGCAGAACCTGTGCAATGACCAAGGGTTGGGGAACTCTGTTATACCTTCATGATGGTAAGTTCAGTATGGGCTTCTCCATGATGTGGGAAAACAGGCCTGACTAAGTAATTCAGAGCAGGAACCTACAGACCAAGTGGGTCCTGGGGGAGTTTGCAGCATGAGGCTGAAGCATGGCAGCTCTGCAGACAACTGGCCTTGGGGGACATCTCCCAGAGGTCCTCACAATCAGTAGTCAGTACTTCCAGGGTGGTGTTGCTGCACTGGCTCTAAGTCTCCCTGGCCAAAGTAATGATTTCTCTCAGAAGTATCACCTTGCTGCTTCAGATGTGTCACTTTTAGGCTGATTTGTGCCTAGGTCTGGCCCTTCCAACAGCCACTGAACATTAACAGCTGAAGGCTTAACAGTAATATGCTTAGTGTAATAAGATCAATTATTTTAAATGCCTGATTAAGAGCCCTAGGGACTGGAATCCTCTCTCTGCAGGGGCACCAGCCCTGGCACCAGTGGGTGAGGTTTCCTCTCCTCCAGCATGTTGGACACCTCATTCCCATGCCCAGCCTGCTTTTTTAGGTGTAAATGGGCATTTTGTTCTGTTCCTACCACCCTTCACTCCTGGCACAGGTTGCATCAGGGACTCCTCTGATGTGGGTTCCTGCCCTTTGAGCTGCATGGCCGTCCCTGAGTTGCTTCATTGCTGGGAAACAGGGTGTACAGGAGGGCACTTGCAATGTGGGGCTCTGGAGCACAGACCTTTGCACCTTTTTGCAGCTGTGTTCACATGGGGAGTGGTGCTACAAAACACCTGTGTATGGCAAAGTTAGCACTACGTGTTATGGTGCTGTGCATGAAGAGCTCCAGAAAGGGGCAACAGGTCAGAGCAAGGTGGGAAGGAATATGTTTCTACTTCAAGCATCTCAGCCTTCACATTCCCAGACAAAATATGAATTTCAGATTGATTATAAAGTATATTCTACTAAATGTCTTTAGCTATTTGAGGTACTAGATGCCCCAACCCTGGCAGTGTTCACAGCCAGGTTGGCTGAGCCTTGAGCAACCTGCTCTGGTGGGAGGTGTCCCTGCCCAGGGCAGGGGGTTGGGCCTAGATGATCCCTAAGATCCATTCCAACCCCTAAAATCCTATGATTCTTTCTATTCAATATACCAGAGACTTGCACCAGAAATTTAGAAGAGAATTGAATCTGAATATCAAGCTAGTGATTCCCTGGAGGGAAATTTTCTCAACTTGTCTGATTCTCCCAGGAGATGATATTCCCACAGAACTAATTTTGTAACTAATGATCAGATGAAATGAGCCTTTATCAAAGGTTTAGAAGACCTAACTTGGCACTAGTTGAATGCATATGGAATTTGTCATTAGTAATAATGAAAAAAACTGATTGACACTTCTTTGTTGAAAGCACTTTTTTTTTTCATCAAAAGTGCACTTGAAACTAAACCCACTTTTCCTCTCCATCTGTGAGGTGAGTAGATGATTATGGCCTCTGAGACCTGTTACAAAGAGGACACTTTACCTTTCTATTAGCATTTTCCTTTCATTTGAAGATCTTTTACAGAAGCCAAAGGAAGTTTTCATGACGTGAGAGGCAGAAAAGTTGCCAAATGTCTTGGAAACACAGGCAGCTACTTCTGGGAAAGAGGATGGCTAAGGGCTAACAGGAAGGCAACTGCTTGATTCCAAATTTAGATCCAATGTCCCAAATAACATAAATCTGCTGAACTTCTTCTCTGTCTATTCATACCTCTTAAAAATCTTGCACTTGGGCTGCTGTGTCTCAGGACATTTGAAGGTAAACTCTGGCCCCATTTGGCTGAGCAGATCAGGGATGACTTATTCTTTATTATCAATGTGTGTTGTCAAATATACTGATTTTTCAATGTGCTCTGCCCTGGGCAGTGGAGGAACATGCAGAGCACAGCAGCTTTGAGCTGGGTTAGGGGAAGGAGTTGGAAAGGGAGAGCTGGGGGAGGAGGGAATGCTACTGGGGAGAGGTTGGTGCTGTTGCTGCCATGGATGGACTTTCCTGGGAGGGAGGAAAGTGCTCTGCTTCCCTCCTCAATCAGTAAGAGCAGATGTGCTGGTCCAGCAGTATGGACCATTGTGGGATTGAAATGAGCCATTGCCAGGTGGGTGTTTGTTGGGTGATGGCTGGGAGGACCTCGGTGGATGTGTGAGAAAGGGATAGGAGTCAAGGTGGGAAAAAAGCAGTAAGGAGACATCTGGCTAACAGACCTGTGCCTGAGGAGCATGTGAAATGTGCTGTAGAGTCCAAAAGGATATCCTCACCAAAGGTGGGTGATCAGTGGCATCCCACTGCCCAACCAATGGGGACTGTGCCCTTCGGTTCAGTGTCTTGCACAGTGTCTGTTCCCCCTTGGAATGAAAAGATGGTTATGTCAACAAGACATACCCTAGATGGCTTTTTAATAACATATTCCTACAGCTTTCTGTTGGTTGAGCCTTGTGAGCCATGAAGTTGTGTGCAGGAGAAATTATGGCAATGCAGATTGTTGGCAGAGCAACATGAGCAGAAACATCACCGAAAACTGGGTGCTGTTTGCCTCCAGCTCTTCTCTCAGCAGGGACAGCCTGCTTAGGAAAAGGGTTCTATGATATTACAACACAGGCTCCAGCCCTGAGTGTGGAGGGGAACCAGCTTGTGTAATCATAGACTCATAGAATCAACCTGGTTGGATGAGACCTCCAAGATCATCAAGTCCAACCCTACTGTGGTTACTAGGCCATGGCACTAAGTGCCACATCCAGTCTCAGCTTGAAAACCTCCAGGGATGGTGAATCCACCACCTCCCTGGGCAGCACATTCCAATGCCTGAGCACTCTCTCTGTAAAAAATCTCTTCCTAATATCCAACCTAACCCTCCCCTGGCAGAGCTTGAGTCTGTGCCCTCTTGTCCTGCTGCTGGTTGCCTGGGAGAAGAGACCAACCCCCACCTGACTCCAGCCTCCTGTCAGGGAGTTGCAGAGGGTGATAAGGTCTCCCCTGAGCCTCCTCTTCTCCAGGCTGAACAACCCCAGCTCCCTCAGCCTCTCCTCAGAGAGCGCTAGGGGTTGGAATGGAGCTTAGAGATCATCCAGCCCCAACCCCTGCCCTGGGCAGGGACACCTCCCACCAGAGCAGGTTGCTCAAGGCTCAGCCAACCTGGCTGTGAACACTGCCAGGGTTGGGGCAGCCACAGCCTCCCTGGGCAACCTGGGACAGTGTCTCACCACCCTCACAGGGAAAACTTCTGCCTAATACCTAACCTAAATTTCCCCTCCTTCAATCTGTATCCATCCCTCCCCCCGGCTCCACGCTGGGTTTGCTGCCTGTTGGATCCTGTTGCTTTCCCGAGTGGCTCTGCACGCGTGGGAGGAGCTTGGGTTGGGAGTTGCTCTGCTGGGTTTGGATTTTCTATTTTTTTCCCCCCTTAACTTCCCCCGTCATTGTCGGTGCTGCTGATGGCTCTTGGTAAATCCAGATCCACTAGAGGGCAATGTGATCTGGCGTGGGAAAGGGAGCGAGACAGGGAATGTCACAACTGCACCTATGGGTGGGATGGTGCTGGAGACAGTGGGCACTGACTCTTGGCTCAGCCCATCTCTGGCTGGGACCCCAGAGGACGTTCTGTGTCTCTGCCAAACCAGTGCAGAGACAGGACAGAACTTGACAGTCAATGAATGGCACCAAAAAGGGGAGGGAAGCTCCAGATGCCTCTGAGCGCTGCTGAAATGGCAAAGATGTGGGTGGGGAGATGGATTACATGAATGTGTTCCTGCTGTGAGCAGAGGAGCGTGCGCTGGACACATCCCTCTCCTCCCTGGAGATGTCAAAGATGATTGCTCTGTGCTTTGAGCACTGTCCAGTGTGGTGGGAGGTGACAGTGCCTGTCATGAGTTGTCTACTCTCTTGTCCTCCCCCAGGGTGGGGGGAGGTGGGCGCAGGAGGCACTTTGTTTTCGTAGGGTCTTTCGTAGGGCTTTTTATTTTACTCAGTATATTGCAGATAAAACAGAGGGTCAGCATCCTCTGGGCTGGGTGGGTAATGTTTGTTATAACCACATCACTCTGGTTTGAGGCTGTGTGTGATGAATTGTGGCTTCTCATGGGGGCCCAGAAAGCTGTGAAAACTGAGTTTCATTGTGGCTCTTTTTCATAGAATCATAGAATTTTAGGGGTTGGAATGGAGCTTAGAGATCACCTAGTCCCAACCCCCTGCCCTGGGCAGGGACACCTCCCCACTAGACCAGGTTGCTCAAGGCTTCACCCAACCTGGCTGTGAACACTGCCAGGGTTTCTTTTTGCCTTTTTTAAGGGTATGGTGCTTAGCTGATTATCTGTGCTTTGGTACACATGATCAGGCACAACTATGGTGGCTGAGCAACACATCCCTTTTCCATAGGGAGAAAGTCAGGAGGAAGATGACCTGACAGAGTCTGGACCTACTCCAAATCTGCATTTGGGGTTTAAGGCCAAATCTCTGTATAAGTTTCAGGGGTGGAGGGGAGAATGTTTTTTGGCAGTAGGCTCTAATGCTCCCACAGTGACTCTTGGCTTTGGCATTGTTGCTGTCTTCTCAGAGCCTCTGTTGGGTTGATTTGATCCCCCTGTTTTGGGGAACTGCTGAGCCAACCACTATCCCCAGGGAAGGCTGTGGAGCAGTGTGAGCTGTGCTGGGAGGCTGTGAGACCCTTCCACAGCTCCTGGGGTCACACAGCTCTCCAGCCCAGGGTGGCCCTGGCTCTGCCCTGAGCTGGTTTCTGGAGCAGACACTGCCACCACTAAGGGCTCCCCATGGGGGAGGCAACACCACAGCAGTTTCCTGCCCTGATGGAAATTGCACCTCTAAAATTTAACGTGGAACCTGCTGCAAGGTGGCACATCCATAAAACATGTGAATTGCTGGCTTTGACATTCTCTCCCATGAAAACTGACCTTGGGAGATGATAAAATGCAGCTGTACTGAGGAGTGACCTAATGAAGTTTGACTTATTCTAGGGCTTTCTTCAACTTTTGGTAGGTGTTTTCACTGCACTAACTCTGTTGTAGCTCTCCTCTCCTCCTGCCCAACACCTTGGGCATGGCCATGTGGGACTTGGTGACCCTTTCCAGAAGGCTGGCAAGAAAGGCAAATTAATTCCAGCTCAGTGCATGATGTCATTTTGTTTTTCTTCTGTGGTTTTCTTTTCTTTAATTTCATCTGCTCCAGATTTGGTTATGCAGAAATTTCCACTTCAACCCAATCTGAGCTTTTGACAGACAGGCTTATTTAAGACCTACAGCTGGAAAAAGTAATTAAGGTTCCACTGAAAATGCAACTTCTTGACCTAAGGCAAAAGTACTAAATTTCAGCTTAATTTTACTTTATAATCTCAGGTTCAGCTTCGTAGCTGTATAAGATTTTACTGCTGATTGTGGAAACAGGGAACTTGTATCCCCTTTTGTTTTTGTGGTGGAAGCTCACAAAGGCATAAAAAGTACCTGAAAACACATTTCCCTCCCTTCACAAACCAGAGGTGTCTGCCAGTGGCAAGGGCCATTATTTTTTATATGTTATCTAGTAAAGTTTAGTATTAGAGGTGGGGGACAGAGCAGGATAATCCTCATCCCAAAAGCTCTAGGGAAAGGTAAGTGAGGAATGTGGGCAACAGAAGGTGTGGTGAGTGCCTGCCATGCCCAGAGCTCTCCTGGATTCCCAAAGCCTGTGGGTGGCATCACTAGGTGATGTTTCAGCGAGGGTTCAGTGTGTAGTGTGCTGGTGACAAGTGAAGGATGAGCAGAAGCTAAGTGGATGGACAGGAAGCAAGTTTGGCTTCCCTTCTTGGAGCCTAGTCCAGGCTGGGTTTGCACCAGCCATGCAGAGAGCTGGAGGGGATGCAATGATTCAGACCCACCATGGGAAGAGTGATCCTTTCCCCAGTGTGTTTCAACTTCTAGTCTTGTCTCCTTGCTCTCTACTCCTGTCTCCATGGGGCTGCCAGTGAAACTTGGGGAGCATTTGGGAGCTGGACCTCCTCAGCAGCCCCTTGGGATTCCCCAAGGGTCACACCAGCAGTCTGGGTGGGCTCCCATAGTCAGGCATGAGGGGTTGGCAGCACATGAAGCTGTGGGACCCTCCAGTTACAAATACATCCAGGTCCTCTGTGGAGCAGCACAGAGAGGCAAGGAGAAAACCACCAGGCTGAGAAGTGCTTTATCCAAGCTGGTGTGGGATATCTACCCTTTGTCCAAGCTCAGAGTGGGGAAACCAACTTCCTCAGTGCTCTTGTGAACCAGGGCACAGCCTGATGGGTTTTAGGTGTTTGATTTACAAGGCTGTCGTGGTTTAACCCCAACCAGCAGCCAAGCCCCACACAGCCACTCACTCACTCCCCCACCAGTGGGATGGGGGAGAGAATCAGAAGGGTAAAAGCTAGGAAACTCAAGGGGTGAGATAAAGACAGTTGAATCATAGAATTTTAGGAGTTGGAATGGACCTTAGAGATGATCCAGCCCCAACCTCCTGCCCTGGGCAGGGACACCTCCCACCAGAGCAGGTTGCTCAAGGCTCAGCCAACCTGGCTGTGAACACTGCCAGGGTCGGGGCAGCCACAGCCTCCCTGGGCAACCTGGGCCAGTGCCTCACCACCCTCAAAAGGAAAAACCTTCCTAATATCTAACCCACATTTCTTAAAAATCAACAGAGTAAAAAAGCAGTGTGGAATCCTTAGAAAATCAGGTGCTCAGAACAGCATTCCATACTGAGTTTTTGTTCATTATCTTGCAGGCAACCTTGAACTCCTCCTGTCATACCTCCTTCCCCCCTCAACTGTCTAAAGGTTTTCCTGGGAAAAGTGGACGAGGAAACTGCTGATGGTCCATGGAAAACTTAAAACAACTGGTTTGGAATGAAGACTTCAAAAATTGCAGGGACAAACCTTTCTCTGTTTCCTGGGAAAACTTTACATAGTTAGCTCTCTTGGATGAATCACTGCTGTTAAGAGGAAAGCATCGCTGGTCTTGTCTCTACTGCTTCCTCTTCCCCCAGTGCCTCATCTCCAGAATATGTGCTGTTAATCCTGTCTGAAGCCTGCTGCTGGTTTAAACTTCTCCCTTTTTGGCTGGCTGGGGTTGTTGCTACTGTTCATCAACAAGCAGAGTTAAAATGTGCTGCTGCTTTTCATTTTGTGCCATGATGCAGCCTTGTCCAGCCTCAGCTTGGGTGACAGGAGAACCACGAGCTTGGTTTGCTGGTGCAGTGAGTACCTGCTGCTGGAGTCTGGGTCACAGCTATCGCAACCCCCTTGCTACACAGCTGAGCTGCAGCATGGGCTCCTGCTGCACATCCAAACGGGCTTAAAACATTCTGACAAGTAAACTGTATGGGCTGGCTTAATGCAAGATCAGATAGAGTTTGTCAGGGCTGCTCCAGCTGCATGGTTCACTGGAGATGACCCATCTTCCCACAGCTGGCATGGCCCTGGCACGTAGCACCCAGCTCACCTCTCTGGGTAATTCAGTCTCCCTGTGCTTGTACCTGACCAGGACCAATTTTGGACTGTGGGTGACCTGTTGGTGTTGACACTCGATGAGGGTGATACCATGGCTGGAGGTGAGCATGTTCCTTCCACCCTGCAGCTGACAAATACTGCAAAGGAACAGTGTTTTAGGTGGACAGGGACACAGACCCCAGGGGTCTTGGGTAACCCAGCTCAGGCAAAGCTCTCCTGCAGCAGGGACCACTGGGGAGGAGTTGGTGTGGTCCTCAGCCTCTGTGAACCCAGAGGCAGCTGAAGGGCTGGAGGGTCTATCCCTGGCACAGTCAGCAGTGTGGTCAGCCCAAGCCCGGAGGGTCTATCCCTGCCACAGTCAGCAGTGTGGAATTTGTGGGAGAGGAGATGCACTGGGTTTGCTCAGTGGTCCCGGAGGAAACTGTGTCCTGGGGAGCAGAGAGTGGGAGGCAGAGGGAAAAGCAGAGAGCAATTTAAAGGAGCCCTTGACTCGCTGTGCTGGGAGGTTAATGAGAAGCCTGTTCAGGAGCTTATGGCACTGCTGCTGCACTGTGGCATTTACTAGCACAGCTTCTAAATCCAAGGGGGAGGGAGGGAAAGAAATCAACTGCAAAATTTGTTTTAATTTAAAACAAAATCCTTTAGATTCGACGATGCAAAAAAAAAAAAAAAAGGGAATAAGTTTATCCTTGTCGAAATATGTTTTGATAGGATTTTGTGTGCAGACTGCCTCGTTTTCATCAGTTTTGCAATGAAAAGCACCCAACTTCTCACCGGGGCTGGCTCTGGCAATATCCCTCAGTGACGCATTTGCAGTTGGCAGGGGAAGGAGGGAGAAGGTTCATGTGGGGTCAGACACATCCCAGGCGGGTGTTCCTCCGAACGGGAAGAGCTGCAGTGCAGAGATGCAGCTGGAGTGGTTGCTGTGCTCAGACAGGCCCTGCAGGGCTGGGGAGGGACAGCAGTGCCCCTGTGCCAGCTCTCCTGTATGCTCAGCAGACCCTCCTCTGGTTTTTGGCTGGCTCCTCGTGGTTTGCAGAGTTGCTGTGCTGAGCTGGGGTGAATCTTCCCAAGCATCTGCACAGCCTGGTGCTCGCAGCAGCGAGTCTCTGCAGGTGCAGCTCTGCTTTGCTCTCAGCAAAAATGAGCTTGGGGGTCACAGTTGGATGGAGTTGGCATGTGGAGTTGGCCATACATCTTAACATCCAGTTCCTCAGCTACCTCCTGTAAGAGTGGTCCCTTTATGGGTATCCTGGGAAGAGGCAATGTCTGAATATCACAAGCAGTGCTGGCCCAAACCCAGTGCCTGTGTCCCCCTCTCACATCCTCAGGTGGATCCTGTGCATGAGCCACAGAACCAAACACACGACCAAAGAACTGCTACTGCCAGATAAGTGATGTCTCAATGTTTTCAGAGTTTCAAAAATCCACTTTTCTTGTTCCAAATGATTTCAAAGCACAAACTAATTGTCTAGATGATTCCCGTTACACCAGAGAGTTCCTCTCTCCATGTTCAGCACAGTCAGGGTCTGGTCCAGTAGTTGGGCTTTGGTTTCTCTGACAAACAGTGATGTTCAGGAGGGAATATGACAGTGACACTGAAGCAAAACATACTGAGCTGAACTGGTTTTCTTTGCAAACAGTTTGTTTTCTGACAGCTGCAGAAATTTTTGCCTAGGGATCCTGTGCTGAGAAAAATACCCCTGGGAAAAGCAGTTTAAAGGCATTTCTGGAAGGGGAAACTTTCTTCCAGCCCAGCTTTGACAAAAGCACAGACAAGTGTGGTGGTACAGACCGAAACCCCTCTGACCTCTCCCAGCAATGGGCTGGGTTCCTTGGGAGCCACAAACCCTCCTCTTGACTGGAGCCATCCCAGATACCAAGGGTCTGGCATATGAATCATGCAATTTGTCAGTGACCTGAGCTATTTGGAGACTTGGGAATGTGCCACCAGGATGCAGAGCAAGACTGTTTATAAGTCACACTGCTGCTGTAACTTGTCCTTGAGGACAAGTAGCATGAGCAGCAGCTCTGAGATGAGATGTTTCCATGTGGCTCCTCCCCTCCACAGGGAGAGATGTGCAGCCCTTCCCAGCACTTGGCATTTTAGGTGGACTCCAACCACGTGTGTCTGACCCTGGATAGCTGTGATTTGGGAATGCAGTGGAGGAGTTTTGATGGGGGAGGAAGGCAGCCAGCATGGATGTGCTCATAGAGCCAGGGTTGGTTGACCTGCTGGTAATGATCCTTCTACTAATGGTGAGCCTCAGTTGGGGTGGTTGTCATTACTGTGGCTCCTCACTGGTGCTGAGCTGTGTAGTGTGGGGCTGGGGCTGAGCAAAGGGGTTTTAACAGGGGTTGTAAGAGCCCACACAAACCTCTAGAAGCACTGGGTGGCCTCTTTATCCCAGGAGGGCATTATAGGCAACCCTAGAGGGGAAAAAGTCAGGATAGGAGGGTTAGGAAGTCATGGGAAGGGAGGCAGAGATGATGATGATTGCTGAGGGGCTAATTAGCATGAGTGAAAACATGATAATAGGGTGAAGAGAGACTGGGAAGGAAAAGAGAGCTGTGTGTATGGAGAGACCAGCTGGTGGAGAGAAACCAGATGAAAGGGAAGAAACCAGAAGCAGAAGAGGAGCAGGGATGGGAAAACAGGAGGTGGGAGGCAGAGAGGGAAGGCAGGAGGATTAGTTATTTTGAGGGACTTTTTCAGCAGAAGAAAATTAAGGTTAAGGGAAATGGAAATGTGTGGAAAGTAGAGAGGGGAGATGAACTGAGGGAGGAAAACCTGTGCTTTAATACTTCTCCTCTCCTGGGAGAGGAGAAAATGGTTTCAGGATAGCTGAGTGCTTCATTAGACTGAGAGGAAAACCTGGATAGCCAAAGCAGGAGAAAGAGGATCAAGGTCCATAAGGCACAGCAGAAGAGGAAAGGGACAGAAGCAAGCTGTCAAGCTGTTAATTGCAGAGACTGCAATTGGATTTTCTTTTCCCTACTAAGCAGGGTAAAAGTGGGCTCAGCTTCCCTTCTCCCTCTGGGTAACCCTGGGGTGGCTGTTTTGCCCTTTCGCTGTTGATGCTGCTGCTGTTGGGTCACATCCATGCTGTGCACGCATGAGCAGAGCTTGGCCATGAGCTGGTTTCCATTTCTGGGGGTTTCTCCTGCAGGGCTAGGTGTGGGCACTGGGTCTGCAGTCCCTGTGCCAGGCACAGGGCTCAGAAAGCCACATCGTGATGCACCTTGTTAGCTGCACCCAAGGAAACTAAAGCTCTGTGGCCTCCCCTCCTCCATCTCCCAGCTGTGTGCCAGGTGAGAGCTGTTTTAATTACTGAGCAATTAACTTTTTCACCTCCCCTCTGGAGCCACTGCTGTTGGGCTATGCTGGAGTGCAGTGCTCAGGATGCCGAGCCCCTGTGTGCATCCCAGACCACACAGCTGGGAAAGAAACACAAACCAGGGAGAAGCCCAAATGACAGGGATGAGGCTGTGGTGGGACCATCTCTACTGTTGGGCAGAACTAAGACCAAGGTGCAGGTAGGTCTCTCCTGGTTATTGGCTTCTTTCTGCAACATCCACCATCTATAATTCTGGTTACATGGGTGTAAATCATGTCTAGAGGTCTCAGCTGCTGTTCCTCCCCAGTTTGTACAGGGGCTGCCAACAGGCAGAGGAAACTTGGGTCTCACTCAGGAAAATGTTACTGCCTGGACAGTACAGGCTCTGCCCATACCTGATAGGCAGATGCAAAACAGCACTGGTAGCCTGGACTGGATTGTAGGATTTTTTTTGCTGTGGGTGGTTTTTTTGCAACTTCAATTTCTGTATGTGAATTTGTGACAGACCTGGTGAAAATGTTTAACAGCTTCCACATCTCTTACAACAACTTGCTCTCCCCTTTCCCTTACTGTCATGTGGTCTATCAAAGGTGCTCAGAAGGATTCTTCTGTGAAATAGAAATAGTTTTGCATTTTATTGCACTTCTGGACAGATTTTGGCTCTGTGTGAGGTTTGCATTCAGCAGAGAGAGGGAAAATGTCTATTTAGTAGACTCCTAGAACCATAGAATCATAGAATTTTAGGGGTTGCAATGGATCTTAGAGATCACCTAGTCTCAACCCCCTGCCCTGGGCAGGGACACCTCCCACCAGAGCAGGTTGCTCAAGGCTCAGCCAACCTGGCTGTGAACACTGCCAGGGTTGGGGCAGCCACAGCCTCCCTGGGCAACCTGGGACAGTGTCTCACCACCACAACAGGGAAAACTTCTGCCTGAGCTCTAATCTAAATTTCCTCTCCTTCAATTTGCACCCATTGCCCCTTGTCCTGTCCCTGCAGCTCCTAACACAGATCCCTCTGCAGCTTCCCTGGAGCCCCTTCAGCTCCTGGAAGGTGCTCTGAGGTCTCCACACAACCTTCTCTTCTCCAGGCTCAACAGCCCCAGCTCCCTCAGCCTGTCTTCCTAGGGGAGATGCTCCAGTGCTCTTAGCAACTTCGTCATTATCAAAATAATGACACCATAATACAGCCCAAAATCCTACTCCTTGTCACCACCCAAGTAATCATGCAGGACCAAATGCACCAAAAAATAAAGTGCCATTCCTATAGGAATCTCTAAATCAACTGTAGTGGTGATGAAAATCAGGAGTGACCTCAAAAACGCCACCAGCATCATCCTTCTGTACGTGTCCTTCAGGGGAAGGGACACTATGTGCTGTGAAGTTAGTTATATGAGTTTGGTGTAGTCCTACATACACCAGTGCCCTGGGCAGGACTCCACAGCCAAGGGGAATCACTCCTGGGTGGTGTGGTCCCAGATGAGTGGAGTGAATCCTGTCTGAGGACATAAGTGATGGCCATGGGTGCTGTGAGAAAATCCTCCTTAGATGGGCAACTCTGTCGTAATATGACTGTGCTTCAGGAAAAAGGCACATCTCATTTGGTGACCCATAAAGGCAAAGTGAAACCTTTCTTGTTTGTTTTTCTTAGCTTTACAGCTCATAACTGGAGTGGCTTGGGTTTCTCCCACAAAAAAAAAAAAGTGCAGAAATTCAATGACATTGAAATGGCTGAAAGCTAAAGATAAAATAAAGCTGAACAGTTTCCTGTTTTTCTAAAGATCTCAAACAACACTTTGTTTCACACTTGTCTTCTATTTTTATTCCATTTTTATTAATTTTAATTAAAACCAGCACCAAACATAGTATTTCATTTCACATCAAACTTAAGTGCCAGGAGTAATAATAATCATACAAATAGCCATTTTCATAACACAAAGAAAGGGACATGCTAAGGCTGGAGATCTTGTTTGGAAAGGGAGAATCACTGAGCACCTGGTGACAGCAGCAAGAACACAAGTGCATGCAGTGATGTGTCCTTTTCATTGATAGTTTAAGATCATACAGTCACTGGGCTTACAGCAAGTGGATGGAGCAAGGAAACTACTGTTCCTTCCCTGTCTGCCTGTAGCAGCACTTCAAGGCTGTGGGTAATACTGATCCCCTCCCTTCCCTCCTTGCAGTTATAAGAAGCCAAAGTGATTTTGCTTGCTGATAAAAAACCCCAACAAACTAAAGCCTCAGAAAGAAATAGCAAGCTCCCTCCTCCAGCTGAATTAGGTGTTTTTTATAGGATGACATTTTGAGGGAAGCAAACATCCTGAGAGCCAGTGAGCTTGGAGGGAGCTCTACGTGATAGGTGATAAACTGAAACCATAGTGGGTCGGGGTGGTTTAACAGCTCTAGCAGCCACCAGGCAGTGCAGAGGGGTGGGAGGATGTGGGGATGTACACTGAGTCCTGCTGCCCTTAAGGACTGAGCCTGTGACCAGAGTGATGAGGTGTGAGCCAGGAGTGGGACCAGTGGCTGCCTTACCCTTGGCTCTGCCTCTTGGCTCCACTTGTGATGGGTTTGCAGGCAGTGCTTCCTGCCAGGCATCAGTTGTGGACCACAAAGATCAATAGTCTCCTGCTGTGATGTCCTTTTGATTAGCACAATGTCTCGGTGGCCAAAGCAGTGTCAGATCAGCTGCCCTTGGCTGGGGGGATCACAGTGAGCCAGGCTTGACCCATCTTGGAAGTGACAAGGCTTCTCCCCTTATTGGCAACTTCTCCTTTGCATCAGACACAGACAATAGACTTGTCAGTTCCCTCTGCCAGAGGAAAGGCAGCTGTACATATCTCTCCTATGCAAATCTGCACAGACAGACAATGAGCACAGCCACCCACGGGTGTCAGGGTCCCCTCCTGGGTCTCCAAAGGTGTCTCCAGGTTTTCTGGTCATGAATCATTGTAATAAACACAATTGTTTGTTACAATTGCTTAACTCTTCTGAGATACTTGTCAGTTCCCTCTGCCAGAGGAAAGGCAGCTGTACATATCTCTCCTATGCAAATCTGCACAGACAGACAATGAGCACAGCCACCCACGGGTGTCAGGGTCCCCTCCTGGGTCTCCAAAGGTGTCTCCAGGTTTTCTGGTCATGAATCATTGTAATAAACACAATTGTTTGTTACAATTGCTTAACTCTTCTGAGATTCACTGTGCACTGAACACATTGCCCAGAGAGGTCTTCTCCCTCACCTCACTGGAGATATTCCAGAACTGTCTGGACACAGTCCTGAGCCATGTGCTTTAGGATGGCTCTGCTTGAACAGGGAGGTGGGACCAGATGACCCACTGTGGTCCCTTCCAACCTACCTGATTCTGTGATTCCCCTCCATCTTTAGAATGAAAAGAATTTGTAAACACAAAAACTCACTACTTCCAAGTCCTCTTCTTGGTCCCATCTTGGTGTTGGGATAGTGGTTCCCCATCTGCTTTATAATTAAAGTCTGAAGGATTATGTTCAGCCTTTGACTGTCCAGTTCCCTTTCTCCACTCCTTCAGATAGCATCACTGACTGAAAGCTGCTGGAGGTGACTTGGTCCAGTTCTGTGCTGTGACCTGAGAACTGGTGCCTGGCAGCCTGCTCACCTCAAACTGCTGGCTGGGCAGGAACTTTCTCAAGCACTGTATCAATAAAAATGGATATATAGACTTCTAAGGGGAAAACATTTCACTGCACATCTTACTTTTGCTTTTGTTGTTACCTTTGCAAGCACACATGGGCAGTATGACAGGACAGAGGCTGCACCAGGAGGTGCAGCTGTTCAACTGCTCAAAATAGTGAATCTTTAATGATTTTGGTCACAAGGATTCTTCAAAGTGAGGAAAATTGGCTTGGAGCACACAGCACTTTACACTTCAGTTTGCCCCTGAGGCCAACTTAAATACCAAATGCCCCTTGCAGTAGAAGCAGCCCTGGACTGCTCACCAGTGGCCCAGCTGAGACCCTTGGCAGGGCAGGTGTCAGAGGCCTCCAGCTCCACCACTGCACTGCTCCCTCCTGCTGCCACAAGGTGCTGGCATGTCCTGATAATCCATTACTGCTTGCTGTAATTGAGGGAAAATGCTGTATTTATCTTTTGCTCATCTTAACTCGATTTGAAGAAAAGGCTCTGCTCTTGTAGCTTGAGGAGGATGATGTCCAGAGAGGTTAGGGATAAGGATGTTTATACAGGAATGGAGCTTCCCAAGAAGGGAGCTAGGCAGAGGAGATGTCTCTTCTAGCTGTCATTTTAATTTCCTGTTGTGAAATGATAAGTCTCAGCCTTTTCAGAGGGATGGATGTTGGATGTGTGCTTTGCCATGGTGGTGGTGTGAAGTGAATAAACTGATGCCTCTGGCCCCACTCAGGGAGGCTCCTGTGGCTCAGAAAGTCAACATCTGCCATGGGTTGGGTGGTCCTGTCTTTACAAAACAGCCTCTGGCTGGAGGCCCCTTCAGTTTGACAACGAGAGGGCAACATGAGAGACTTGTTCTACCTACCTGTCTTCTGGAGGTAGGGCTGGAACAGTGTTGTTTTGCCTCCAGATGCCCAGCCAGAATTATACACCAGCAAACCCTCCTTCCCCATACTGAAAGCCTGAGAGAAATTGCTCCATTGCTCTCCTGCAGAAGTCACCTCGGAGAGTTAGGGGTCTAAGCAGCTTTGGGGCACAATTACCTGTGTGAAGACACCAGCAATGGTTTAGAAGACAG
>NW_008686676.1:7332-18074 GCF_000695815.1 Acanthisitta chloris | reverse complement strand
TCCTGCTGCCCATGCTACCAGACCCAGATGGAAATACTGATGGTCCAGGTCTGTTTGGACCAGTGAGGGTTGCATTACAACGGACTGGCAGATGGATG
This sequence comes from Acanthisitta chloris, assembly GCF_000695815.1. Classification (NCBI taxonomy): domain Eukaryota; kingdom Metazoa; phylum Chordata; class Aves; order Passeriformes; family Acanthisittidae; genus Acanthisitta; species Acanthisitta chloris. Next base: position 17,976 of record NW_008686676.1, on the reverse strand, counting down.
CTTAACAGAAAGGATTATCCAGTGCTGACCTGCACCGTGGGCAGCCCTTCAGTGGGCTAATGTGGGGTGCCAGGCAGCTCCCAGTTTGTCCCAAGTGAAGCCACTGGACTCTAGTATAAAGAGTGGGGTTTGTTGTGTTAGTGGGAATGGGATCAGAAATGCCTACAGAAGAGACACTGCACACAAGCTAAAGTAATTTTCCAGTTTTTCACAATCTGACTAATATTTCTTGGGGGAAAAAAAAGCCTCCTGATGGTGATGCTTGTCTAAAATTTCTGGTAGGTAGCTGCATCCTGCCGTGTCCTGCCCTGACCTTACATCGTTTACAGCTGCCACCAGCTGTCCCTGGCCCCTGCCTTGTGAGCTGTGTGAAACAAAACCAGAGTAAGTACAGCGTGAAAGTGTGAACGGCCTGTGCTGCACACTGCCCTGGGGCTCCCTCCAAGAACAGTCAGCAGCTCTGGGGATGTGTTCTGTGCCAGCTACAGGAGAGATAACTCCCTCCACCCCCAGCAAACAACACCTCACCTGCAGGGCTGAGGGCATCAGCCTCCTGGTGCTTCTAAAGCAGCCAGCATGGGGTCAGGGCACAGAAAGACAAGGCTTGAAGGTCTCTTTGTGGTTTCCAAATGGATGGATTTAGAGTTGTGGGCAAGCAGTGCCCACTGAGCATCCTGTCCTCCTCTTCAGAAAGGACATTGAGGTGCTGGAGTAGGTCCAGAGAAGAGCAGCGAGGCTGGTGAAGGGACTGGAGCACAAGTGCCATGAGGAGAGGCTGAGGGAGCTGGGGGTGTTCAGCCTGGAGAAGAGGAGGCTCAGGGGAGACCTTATCCACCCTCTACAGCTCCCTGACAGGAGGTTGGAGTCAGGTGGGGGTTGGTCTCTTCTCCCAGGCAACCAGCAGCAGGACAAGAGGGCACAGACTCAAGCTCTGCCAGGGGAGGGTTAGGTTGGATATTAGGAAGAGATTTTTTAGGGAGAGAGTGCTCAGGCATTGGAATGTGCTGCCCAGGGAGGTGGTGGATTCACCATCCCTGGAGGTTTTCAGGCTGAGACTGGATGTGGCACTTAGTGCCATGGCCTAGTAACCACAGTAGGATTGGACTTGATGATCTTGGAGGTCTCTTCCAGCCTGGTTGATTCTATGATTCTATGATTCCTAGGGCAGCATGAAGCTCCTCCTTGACATTCTCATGTGATGCACCAAAACGTCTGTTGATGCTGCTCAGCCTGGACCTCAGACAAGCTGCTCAGTGCCTGGGTCTGGCTGACTGCAAGAAGTGTCACCCAGCTTCTGTTCCCTTGGCTTTGGTTTCCTTTTTGGTTTCCCCTCTTTTTTTTTTTTTTTTTTTTTTTTTTCCACTGGGTAGAGGGAGCATTTAACTCCTCAGCAAAGATAGATTTTTAGCACCACCTAAGACATCTGCAGCTGTCCTGCAGTCAGAAGAGGCCAGTGGAAGGACTGTGCTGGACTGCAGTGACTTGGGTGCCTTTGTTGGCTGTGTATACCAGGGTTGGAGCTGGCAGCCTGCAGGCAGCCACGTGTCCTCCTGCCTGCTGCAGCACACTTATGCTCCCTGGGCTTGTGCTCCCCCTGCCTTCTCCTCTCTGGCAGAGACATAGGTCTCTGGCCACGTATTTGTACATCTCCCCCTCTATATTTGTCATAATGTGTGACAGAAGCAGCATTAGGGCTTTCCTTTGTGTGTCCATGGGTTGTTGGTTTTTTTTTTTTGCCATGGCAATCATTTGCCTCCTCCCTGATCTGCAAGGAGAGGAAGTTGACTGAACATTTATTACACTTTGCAGATTGCTTACGCCCATATGTTTACCATGAATTTATGGACCCCTATAAAGGGCCTTACAGGCATTATATTTAATTAATGTGGCAGAAATTATATCATTGTAATAACTGCCTGGCCTTTCGAGGTACAACTCGGTGCCAAGGATTCCCAGATGAATCATCTCTGATAAGAAGCAGAGATGACACAGGCCATATATTGTATGGTGAATTTGTTTGGATTGGTACCTTTAGGGTATTCAGCCTTGCCAAGTCTCTGCGGTGCTGACACAGTTTATTACACATTTTCATTTATTAAGAGATTATTTGACTGCAGTTTGTTGTTTTATTGTACAGCAGGTGATAATTTTACACTAAATTAACTGTAACATCTCTGTTAGGAACAGGCCGAAGAGGCTTCTTGCTACGATGCTAAATACTAAGTAATGGCTTTTATTCATCGAGGGAGTAATTTACTGCCATGTGCAGGGCTTGAATAAGACTCTCCACCAACCTGTTATTAGTCTGTGTGTGCTCAGGTTAGGGTTAATGGGTCTTGTGCCAATGCAGGCTGCCTCTTAAAAACAGATATCTGTGCTAGGATCACACAGCTCACTGCTTCCAGCCTGGGCTAACAAATGGTTTGAGGCTACCAAACCTCCACATAGGCAGAGAAATGACCACTGAGGGCTGGAAGTGAGTGATGCTCATTGTGTCAACTTGGATTTTAGCATCAGAAGAGGTTACAGCTAGGCAGGCAAAAAAAAATTTTAAAAAGTGAAATCTCTTTGCATAGTTTGCCTCTTCAGTGAAATAAAAAGATGTTGTTTCCATTTCTGGCTTAAATATTTGTTATTTCAACCAAAGAAATAATTCAACCAGAAAATCATTTTCCAACCCTTTACGAAAACAAAGGGGAAAAAAATGAGCAGCAAGAACCATCTCTCTTTTCCCCCAGAAATTAATAACTTTTGAAGGAAAAATATTTATTCAAAGGCTCCTTTTTTTCCCCATTTAAAATAGATTATAGATGAAAATAATTTGCCTATCCCTTAATGAAGTCCATTATACCAGACTAGTTTCATAGTCTGTCTCACACAGATACCGTTGAGTTAAGCTTTGTGTTGGGAGATGGGAATTCCACACCAAATTGAACTGGAGACTGAAGCAGGAACAATTATGACTGCGAATTATTAAAGCTCTGCTATATTGGAAATTCACAGCATGCTTAGAGCAGTAACTTACCATTAAGAAGAGCCATACTACAAAGCTTTTAAAAAAAATAGAGGCCAAAAAAAAAAAAATCAGAACCATATTGCTTTGATCACAATTCCATGTTTCAAGAAAGTAATCATTGGCAAAATAATCCTCTTCCCAACTGCGCCGTGGATTAGCTTTGGTTAATGCTAACGTTTCCTTTATGTGCAGTACATCAAGGGAAAAATTATCAATTAAAATCTAGGGCTGCGTGAGTAATTCCCAGTAAATAATGGGCATGAGGGAACCCCCAACACACACACAGAGTCTTTCTCACTTATGACTCTTCTGCAAGCCAACTCTGACTCCCTGTGCACAAAGCTGCTGAGGGACAACTCACTGAGAGGCTGAGTCACACACATCTGTGAGGGCTGGAGCAGCAGATAAAGTGTTGTATTCCTAGCTGCTGAAAAGATGATCAGAGCTGCTAAATTAGGTGTCCAGTGTGAAGGGTTTTATGATTAGTTATTCCAAATTGTCTGCTGGGGAATATTTGCTAGGGCTTCTGTTGAAACTTGCTGCTCAAAGCTCGTGCTGCAGTGAGCTTGTTAGCTGGAGTGCTCGTGGTAAGCTGCTCCCAAAGGAATGCACAGCCACATGCTGAGAATAAGAATAATATTCCTAACTCCTTTTTTTTTGCAGTATTCCCCAGGTCTAGAAGCATTGAATGGGTGTGTCTGTTTTATTGATTTGCTGTTTGCTATTGGGTTTGGATGAGGGAATGTGAGACTGCCTAAATGGCTGTTGTCTGTTGCCTTTTGGGGATGACATTTGATTTCAGCCTCTCCTCCCCAATTTTTTGTAGTCTCTGTTTTCATAGAATCATCAAGGTTGGAGGAAACCTCTAAGATCATCAACTCTAACCATTATCCTGTCACTCTGCTGTAAAACACTTTCTTTCTGCAAAGAAAATGTTCCAGCTCATCCTTAATGTGGGATGATTCTTTTTTTCCAGAGCAGGAGCAATAGCAGCCTATGAAACACAACTCTCCTGGGCCCCAGGCCTGGGAATTGTTTGTGAGTGGGAGGCTCTGCCATACATCCCAGCTCAGGTTTGAACATTGGAGCAAAAAACCTGCACACTTGAGAGTGGAGAGGCTGCATGACACCCTAGGGACACCACAAGTTCACCTGCACAGAAGGGACACTGGAGAACAAATCCTCTGCTGGGCTCAGTGGTCTTAGAGGTCTCCTCCAACCTTCTATGATTCTACGATAGCTACAAAAGCTGCTGCTCCTAAAATCCCCTGCAAAAAAAAAAGATGAACAAGTCTTGGAATGAACTGAGATTCAAACAAGTCTTTTGTGCATCTTCAACATAGATTTTGTCCATAGTTGAGAATTTAAATGCATTCAGTCCTCCAAAGGAAGTTTGTCAGTGCAGTTTTAGAGGGATGTGGTCTTGTGCCTGGACTGGAACCTGCAGGTCCCTACTGCCCTTGGCTCAGTGATGTACATCTCTGTGGTTTTCAGCTGGCACACACAGCACAACATGAGCTCCGTGAGGGATCTTGAAGTGAGGACAGTTCTACAAAGACCCACTGAGATTACAAAGTCCTGTTGTGTCCAGACAGGATTGCAAACAGTGAGGTGAGGTGAGCTGGCACTGAGTGACATGAGCATCAAGTAGATCATGTCTATTTTTAACATCCAGCAAGGTTAGAACCACTACTGTTATCACCAGCAGGGCTAAAAACTCCTGAAAGGAGAGGGTATGGTGAGACATCCCATACAAAGTGATGTTTGGAGGTTGCACCACAGTATATGCTATTTCATTACATTTCTAGCATCCCTGTAGCTTGTTCAAAGAGCTGTAAGTAAAAGTTGAGCTGCTGATAACCACTTTACAAATGAAAACCTTGATTTTATTTGATGGTGCAAGATTCGAGAAGAAACTGGGGGGGAACGCAGAGCTGAATAAATTTTATTAGTAGAGTGGGTGTGGCAGAATAATTACAGTTTCTGGGAGAATGTTAGGGACAGTACAAGAAGGTTGGGAAAGAAATAGCAGCTTAAAATTTGATTGTCTGTTTGGGGTGATAGTAAAGTCAAGAGTGCCATTTCCAGTCTAAAATCCTTATATCCAATACTAAAGAGCATTAGAGCCTAAATAAGGATTTGAATACAAATGTCTTCAACTCCAGCTCACCACAAAATTAAAGGATCTGTTCCAGGAAATACAGTGCCTGCATGAAGCCCCCAATAGATCTGTGTCTTTGAAGCTTAAGTATTAATTTGGGATTAAAGAGAGAAAAAGTTGCACAAGGCCCTGCAGAAGCCTGGCACAGTATCCTAGAAGAGATGCTGGCTCGAACAGAGCTGGGTTGGAGGTCTTGCCACTTGCCTGCCCTGGAGAGGGAGCACTGCCCACGGTGATGCTGCTGATGGAGAGTGATGCAGCTGTGAGCAGGGAAAGAAATGCTGAATCTGGGTGAGAAGTGCTGAGTGCAGGGCAGGCAGGATGGCACCCAGGTTGGCTGAGCCCTGCTGCTGCTGGTTCTAAAGCCAAACACACATGGTTTGTGTTAGGACTGGCCTCCCTCTGCCCATGTGCAGATTATGGATGATGTGAGCTTTCTTTTTCAGCTCAGTGTAAGGCAGCCCAGGAGACACTATCCTGTATGATGTGAGCATTTCTCTTGTGCTCTGTATTTCGTTTCATCAAAAGAGCTTGCTTAGCAGCCCAGATACACTGTGTGATCACTTCTACTGTTCTCAGCATTTTGCAACGTTATTATTTTGCCTGTCCTCTCTTATGTGCAGGCTCGAGTGCACTCAGGAGCACCAGGCACAGCTCACTGACTTAGGGACATCTGAACTGGGATAAAACAAGACACTGGGTAGCTTTTACCATCACACCTTGACGTCCTAGTGCAGACAGAGCTGGCAGTAAGGTCATCTTCAACAGGTGCCCATGGGTGGCCCTATCAAACAAGATGCCTCAGTGCTGGAAGTGCTGTGTCCCAGTGATGGCAGAGTCCTGGGATGCAGGGCGTAAATCATAGAGCCATCAAGGTTGGAGGAGACCTCTAAGATCATCCAGTCCAACCATTAACCTGTCACTGCTGGAACCCCTAAACCCTAAACCAGATCCTACAGTGCCAGATCCAGACACCTCTGAAACACCTCCAGGGATGGTGACTCCACCACCTCCCTGGGCAATATCCCAGTGCCTGAACACCCTGACAGGGAAAACATTTTTCCTAACATCCAATCTGACTCTGCCCTGGCTCACCTTATGCTTAGTTGCACAACAAGCTCCAGAAATACAAAGAAATACAAGGTTGGACTTGATGACCTTAGAGTTCTCCTCCAACCTTGATGATTCTAAAGATTGGTTTCCAAGTGGTCCCACTGTGAATCCCAAGTCCTGCAGGAACATAAGCCAGTAGGAGCCATATTAGTAAAAAGATCTAGTAAAAGGGTTGGTGGCTTCATTCTAGGCAGTGAGAGAATTTGTGCACTGCAGCTCAGCTTGGGCTTGGAGGCCAAACCTTTGGCTGGCAGCAGATGAGGGTTAACTTCTTCACCTGGAAGAGCTCCATCTCCCTGAAGAGGGAAGAGCCTCCAAATCTCTCCTGTGAGCTCTGGAAAACATTTTGAAGAATTTTTTCTTCCTCAAATAGGGAACTCATTAAGTTTTCTCTTCCTCTGAGTCCCCGTGCTTCCCATTCCCAGAGGCATAATGTTGAGCCTAATCACCAGCTAGAACAACTGAGGCCTTTATTTTGGTGTAAAGCTGCATGAAAAAAGAAAGTCCCCTGTGTATGCAGCTGTAACACTTGCATAATTGTAAGAAATGGGGAGAAACTCACAACTGATTTCCAAATCTGCTTCTTCCTTTACCCTATAATGAGTGTGATGCATAATTTACACAGGCAAGAAAACATACGAAGCTGATTAATTTCTTTTCCTTCTGTTTGTTTTCATTCAGTTGTAGAAGGGCTGGAGCTGCAGAAAGCTGAGATAAGAGTCCTACCCCTTCCTTGGTGCAGTGAGCACGATATGGAGGATGAAGAGCAACTCAAGGTACAACCATGAGGACTTAGTTGGGTCTTTCCAGCTGCTGTCAAAACCAAATAGGTCTTGTCTGTTTCCTGCCTGGAAAAGGAGGAGCTTGAGAGCCATGATGAGAAATGCTTCACGATGCTGGGGGCAATCACAGCCTCAGCCACTGAGATACCTGCCCACGCCCATGACTGGGGCAATAAACTGCTGACTACAGCCAATACTATAAAAATTTCTCCTTGGATGCCACCAGTATGTCAAGGGTTTTGCATATGTCTAAGACTCCCTGGCTATGACATATTTCCTCTTTGGGCTGACTCATGAGCTGCTGCTTCTGGTTGCTATGAAAGTTGGAAGCACTTTGATGCTGCCTGCTGCAAGTACACGTCGTGAAAAGAGAGAAAAATCTCAGCATTATTTCTGGCTGCGTGGATTTGACCCTTTCACTCTTGCAGTTGGTGAGCTTTGCCACTCTGACGTTTATTGAATACCTTGGTAGTACCAGAAGTAACGACAATGAAATTTGTGTGTCTAATTTAAAGCAAACAATCTCCACAGCCAATACAGCCCACAAGGCCTGAGGTAAACAACTGTATTTCAAGGGAACACTAGTGAGAAAAGGAAAGGTCTGTTGGGTGCTACTTGCTTTTAAACGATGAGTCAAAATGCCTAACAGCCTAAAAGCTCTGAGCCCTGTGTTGTTATGGGGAGATAACAGCTCTGCTAATTACATGTTCAAATATTGCTTTATTAGTAAATTCTTGGATTGGTCTGGCATGGCTTGTGCTTGTTTATGAGACATTTGACACTCTCCTTTTGAGCATTTATAATATTCCAGTTGGTTACTTAATGTAATTGCTCTAATTCTCTAATCCACATATTCGCATCGATGTTGTGTGTTGATTACGGTTCAAGGTATTTGCCTGTGCTGATTTTCAGGTTAGAAATAATAGGTCTTTTCACAGTGCCACTGTGTCAGACCTTGTTTGCTGTCCCTCCCCAGGAGAGATGAGGCTCGTGGGTCTGTGTGCTCATTCCAAGTGAGCAGCAGAGCAGTATGTGGGCAGAGGGAAAAGTGAGGGGAAAGAGGCTGGATAAAGCCACTAGGGCTGTTGACAAAGACCACAAGCTGACCTGGCTCCCCTGCCACTGACTCCTGAGCTTACATGGGAATGGGAAATATCTTCTGCTGTGTCTCCTTGCCCTGGCAGTTCAATCACCTGGGAGCTGCTGATGGCCAGAGCTTACATCCTAGGGGGTTAAGGGGAACTAAAAGCACTCTGATTCCCCTGAGCTGTAGGCAGAGTGCTCAGGGGTGCAAGATGAGCTGGAACAGGGAGCCAGGGGACTGTGGCAGAGCTGTGCCAGCAGAAGTCACCCAGCCCTGGAGCTAGCACCAGGCTGTCCTGCAGGGGCTGAAGTCACTGGTGGATTTAAAGCACCCCCAGCACTTCACAATGTGACCTCTCCCTCAGCTCCCCATGCAGGGCCCCTATACATTTATATATCATACAGCTCCTTCACAGCCTGCAGGACTTCTAACACGTAGGATACATGTTTATCTCAAAGCAGGATAGACACCAATTAACGCTGCTCGTTAATGAGGGCACAATCAACTGGAATAACCTTGAACCACTGAGTGCACACAGAGCTGCATGAATGAGAGGTTAACTGCAGATGACAGCTCATTTCTTTTTGCTCCTCTGCCCAGAACATCCTGCCAATACACACATTGTAAATAACATATTCTCCTGATGGTAACAGGGGGCACTTCAGAAGGCAGTGTCTGTTCTTTGGGTTAGGAGTGATTGCATGACATTTGGGGGTTCAGCCTTAATGCCATCTATTTGCCCCAGCCCTGGCAGTGTTCAATGCCAGGCTGGATAAAACCTTGAGCAACCTGCTCTGGTGGGAGGTGTCCCTGCCCAGGGCAGGGGGTTGGGGCTGGATCATCTCAAAGCTCCATTCCAACCCCAAAAATTCTATGATTCTATGATTTATTACCTTGGCTGCTGTTTCCCACCCCAGGATCTCCCCTGCTGGTGCCCCTGACTGCAGCTGAGTTCTGCTTTCTGAAGAAGAAAGTTGAATGTGAAACGGATTAACATAGAAACCCACGGAAAAAGGGCAGTGGCATTTCTGGTGTGCCTGAGACACCCGTGTGCCCATGTGACTCACAGTTCACGACTCCAGGAGTGGTGTCATTCGGAATTCATGTCAATGCTTGCTCACCCACACCCCCGTGTCATACACTGCTTCCCCCTGCACAACCCTCAGCCAGAGATGAAGCTCAGGGAGCATCGTGGCGTCTCTGCCCTCACACGGATTGTGCCACATCAGTGTTCTTTCTGTGGGGAATATATTTACTTGCTGTAAGGAGCCATCTAGTGAGGGTTTACTGCACATAAAATCAAAGTAACTGTTTCTTGACTGTGTTCAGGAAGTACTGAAGGAAAAAGTGTTAATTTTTTTCCCCTCTTCCCCCACCACTCCATGTGTTTCTGCCACACTGGAGCCACAGCTAAAGCACAAGGCTTGAGCAGGTGAGGCTGTGTGGGAGGGAATTTATTTTTTTTTTACAGAGAGAGTGCTCAGGCATTGGAATGTGCTGCCCAGGGAGGTGGTGGATTCACCATCCCTGGAGGTTTTCAAGCTGAGACTGGATGTGGCACTTAGTGCCATGGTCTAGTGACCACAGTAGGGTTGGACTCGATGATCTTGGAGGTCTCTTCCAACCTGGTTGATTCTATGATTCTATGAATGCTCATTCCTCTGGCCATGCCTTTACAAAACACAGTGAGCAAGTGTGCTCAGCCTCTCTCAGCTCAGCTCTGCTCAGGGACCCACACAGAGTCAGAGTCCCGAAGGACCTGCTCTCTGCGCTGGCAAGAGCGAAAGCGAAGTGTGTGGGTGGAGAACACAGGGAAGGGACACTCTAGGCAGAAGTGAAAGCCTTAAACTTGGTCATGTTTTAGTGTAGAGGGAACTGAAGAGCAGAGCCAGACAGTGAACTGCCCTTTGTCACGTAGGTAGCAGTGGCATAGCTGGGAACTTAATTACATTGACAGAAGGCTGAGCCACAGCCTCAGTCAGCAGACAGAGAGAGCAGCCTCTGAATGGTGGGCACTTCTTGCTAGCCTCCTTCTTTGGTTTGGTTTGCTCTGTAAAGAGCAAGGAGCTTGTGCAGGTGGAAATGAAGTGTCTGTGCACTGCAGAAATCTGAAGTCACTGCTCATGGAGCATCAAAAGCTCTGCTTCATTGCAAATCCATAGTGTATTTAGAATTGTATAGAATTGTACAGACCAAATGCACCCAGTTAAATATTAAGCCCTCAGCCAGGGAAGTGACAGCAGCTTTTCTACAGGTTAGAAGTAAGATTTTGTGTATTGCTCTGAAACTATATGCAGTGAGTGCAGCTAGGTGAAGGGACAGAGTGCAAGGGCAGCATCAATCACTTTGGGTGTACCAAAGCGGTCTAGGGACTGAAACCAAGCAGGCAGTGAGATGTCTGTCAAGGTGTGGCTGTGATGCCACACATCAGGTAATATTCATTTCTGGTGCCCTCAATGTGAGAAGGACATGGAACTGTTGGAGCAAG
>NW_008686676.1:0-7321 GCF_000695815.1 Acanthisitta chloris | reverse complement strand
CAGAGGACTGGAGCATCTCCCCTGTGAGGACAGGCTGAGGGAATTGGGGCTGTTGAGCCTGGAGAAGAGAAGGTTGTGTGGAGACCTCAGAGCACCTTCCAGGAGCTGAAGGGGCTCCAGGGAAGCTGCAGAGGGATCTGTGTTAGGAGCTGCAGGGACAGGACAAGGGGCAATGGGCACAAATTGAAGGAGAGGAAATTGAGGTTAGATGTTAGTCAGAAGTTTTCCCTGTGAGGGTGGTGAGACACTGTCCCAGGTTGCCCAGGGAGGCTGTGGCTGCCCCAACCCTGGCAGTGTTCACAGCCAGGTTGGCTGAGCCTTGAGCAACCTGCTCTGGTGGGAGGTGTCCCTGCCCAGGGCAGGGGGTTGGGACTGGATCATCTCTAAGGTCCATTCTAACCCCTAAAATTCTCTGGTTCTGTGCTATGCTGGAGTCTCCATCCTGACATTCACTGTGGAGTCTCCTCCAGCCCCTGAAAGCCTCCTGGGGTGGGAGTTTGCAGCCAAGCAGCTGCACAGCACTTTGAGCAGCCTGATGCTGTGCTGGCACTGGAGTAACCCTGCCCATCTCCTGCTGCCTATTTCCAGCACTGGCTCTTGGTAGGCAGCTTTTCCTCCCCTTGCTAGCTCAGCTCTGTGCTCTCCTGTGTTGTCCTCCGCTCAATTCCCCTAGGCACAACTGGCCCTCGATGGGAGGGCACCGAGAGCATCAGCTCCAAGGGGCTGGAAAAAACAGCAGAGTGGAGGAAAGAGGCTCTGAGACATTTGACACTGTGATACACAATAAACAGGACACTCATTTTTCATAGCTACACTGCATATCAGGAGAGGGAAAGTAATCCAACTTGTCTAAACAAACCTTTATTCTACACAACCCAGACACTCTCTCATGCACAAGAAAATGCTCTGAATTATGAATGCCTGTCATTTTGCAATAACTATTCCTTGCCTTTTAATTATTTTTTCTTGAAAATGCAATCAATTAATTTTTTTTAGTTTTAATTTATTTTTTTTACAGTGAGAAAAATCCCCGTTTTTAGTCAGTGGAAATTATTTGACTCCATCAATGATTAATAGGTTTAATGTAATAGCTGCACTGGAAATATAAAAAGCAAACAAGCCAAAGCGAGCTGAATGAATTTGTTATAATGATTTCATTAGGGATTTTTAAAAGTTTGCTTTATACTTGCAGTTTGTTGTCAGCAAGAACTGGCTGAATTCAGTCAAAATGGTTTGTTCTTTGTCTGTCCGTGGTCACCATAGCTACCATTTCAATCTGTTAACATATGTGGTATTATTTTGTTCCTTTCTCTTAAACTCTGCTCACAGATGCTGTCAAGATTTTCCTTTGTACATATCTGATCTGTTCATGCCAGGTTTGGCTCGCTGCCTTTTCAGAGAGCCTCAGTGATGAGGCCAAGGTGGTTAGGCTCTTGGGGCAGTGATGGAGACAGGATTAGAGGCTCCTGCTCCACCAAGGCATGGGATCTGTGAGAAATACCTCGGGAAGACGTTGTCAGAGGTGTGTCTTTTTTTTTCCTGGAGAGGTAGGAATTCCCTGGATGTGCTGTGGCAGCTCCTTGGCTGCCACAAATCAGTGTAAACACATTCATTCCAGTGGAGGTGTCGTGTCTGCTGGTGGAGTCAGGTCCTGTGATGTTGCTCATGACACAGGTTTTGGGTAAGGAGCCAAGAGATGAAGGGAGGCATGGATACAACATCTGAAATAAATAAGTAATAATATTGTACAGACTCTATTCTCTTGCTTTTTTTTTCAAGTCTGAGAAAAGGTTCAGGTTGCCACTGAGCACGGAGGTGCATCCACTCTGTGCTGTGCAGAGGATTGGAATATTTAGTGGAGATCAGATTATCCACATTTCGCATTTTAATTGGCATTGAGTGAGGAGAAAAGTCAGTTTTCTCTACTGCTGAATGTGAAGATGATCGAGATGGCTTCATTTTCTTTCCAGCTGTGAAGCAGGCAGGTAAATATATTGATGTATGTATGCAGTGCAGTTTATAGTGGTGAAGCAGTAAGAGAAATCAGATAGTCTGGAAAATATACAATTTCCTTTCGCAAGAAAGCACTCACAGTGGAGAGAAAAGTTAAGGTGAGTCTGGATATTAATTTTTTTTAGTGGTATCAAAGCATTTGTTTAAAGCTCTGTGTCTCTGATTTTTTTTCAGAGCCACTGAGCACCCTGTTCTCTGGTTTCTTTTAACTGGAGATGGAGGTTTCCAGCATTGCTGGCAGCCAGGCCCCCTCCACTGATGCCTACAGAGAATAGCTGGGAAAATGTGGGAAATATTATTGTAATGAGGGGCTAATTCTGCCTCTCAGTGCAGATGAAAGAGTGCCTGGGAGTCATGTTATGTGCACGGAGAAAGGATTCTGCTTTACTGGCTGCAGCTCCCCAAGGGGCAGGGATGCTCTCCTAGCACAACTCATATGAAGTCACATCTGCATTTCCAGTATAAGGCCCATTTTTAAGGACTCCTAGTTTGGCTATAAAAATTCACTTAGCATGCATGAATAGAAAGCAAATTGACAAGATAGGCTATAACTGCTCTGAGAGGGCCATTAGTTCCTGTCGTACGGAAAATCCAGGCTTTAAAAGAGAGACTATTGTTCACATTTGCACAACAGGCTGTAACTGTTCCTTCCAAGTCATTATAACCTGTATGGAAATAATAATTTTCAAAATCACTATTGATACCACAGGCACAGAAACAGCAGGAGGCAGATGCCTGTGCTTGATATTAATCCAGCTGCTTCCAGTGCCTCTGAGCAGGATTGGATCAGTTTAAACCTTTGATTTACACTGGCATAACTGAGAAGAGGAAGACCAAAGTATAAAGATTTGGACTGATGTCTGAGTTTGGTGCAAGGTTTCTTTTGTCAGCAGGTGAATCCCAGCGGTGCAGTAGCTGTGGGAGGATACCAAGAAATTCTCTGTTGAGAAACAGACAACATGGACATGGAACTGTTGAAGCAAGACCAGAGGAGGACATGAAGTTGATGAGAGGACTGGAGCATCTCCCCTGTGAGGACAGGCTGAGGGAGTTGGGGCTGTTCAGCGTGGAGAAGAGAAGGTTGTGTGGAGACCTCAGAGCACCTTCCAGGAGCTGAAGGGGCTCCAGGGAAGCTGCAGAGGGATCTGTGTTAGGAGCTGCAGGGACAGGACAAGGGGCAATGGGCACAAATTGAAGGAGGGGAAATTGAGGTTAGATGTTAGGAAGAAGTTTTCCCTGTTCTGGTGGTGAGACGCTGTCCCAGGTTGCCCAGGGAGGCTGTGGCTGCCCCCACCCTGGCAGTGTTCACAGCCAGGTTGGCTGAGCCTTGAGCAACCTGCTGTGGTGGGAGGTGTCCCTGCCCAGGGCAGGGGTTGGGGCTGGGTGATCTCTAAGCTCCATTCCAACTCCTAAAAATTCTGTTATTCTATGACTCTATAAAACACCATCCATCCCCTGTGCTCGGCACTGGTGGGAAGGGGAAATGCACCTGTATTTGGTGCATTTGGTGCTTAATAAGGGAAGAGTTTGGGGCAGGAGGGAATGTAGCTTTTAGTTTAAAATTGTGATTTTAAGAGATACTGGGTCATGTTTTTTCTAAAATGGTTTGTTTTGGTTTGTAATTAGTACCTAGTGCCTGACTTGACAGCAAATAGGGGCTTCATTGATTGATTTAATTTTCTTTTCCGGGTTTTCATGCATTGCAGGTTTTCTTCAAGCAAATACTATTGAGGAACTAAACTTGATTTCTCTCTCCTCCCTGTGAGATCACTAGCATTTGAGATTTCCAGATTGTATTGGGACTGAATGGAAGAGAGAGCTACAATCAAAGCTTGGCACTAGAGTCCTGATGAGCTGTGCTGCCTTAGGGTGTGTTCACAGAAACTCTGGGTCTGAGCCTTCTACTGGTTTTACAACAAAGGGAATTTCCAGGGATTTCAGCAGGGTGATATCCAACTACGTCAGCAGGATCTGAATAAGATGATTTTCTCCACTCCCACATGAGTGTATAGACTTATCGACCTCTACATTTTTACTCTGTTACAACAGATTGCTTGGACCTACAACTGTGAGTTTTGAGGAGAATTTCACATCAATTCTACTATTTCCCTTTCCTGTGGGGATGCCAGTGGTCAGAGGTCCTGTAGGATACCCCTGGCTGCATTTCCCTAAGATCAGCCTATGTCATGGGAAGGGATTGGGCTGATTGATGGAGTAAAGGGGGCTGTGTTGGCAGCAAGGCAACACAGGGATTTTTTGGGTAGGATTTCAGGAGCAAGCAGCTGCCTCTCAGCTGGACCTCTTTCCCCATTGCTGGTATTACCACAATAGCAGCAAGACACGTGGAGGACTCCAAGGGAGGCAGGAGATTGCCTGCCTGAGGGGTTTGTTGTGGTCAGAGCCCTGGGCACCAGTGTGGGAGCAGGTAGGGCACTGCCAGCCAGGTCACAAAGGTGGGACACCTCTCCCTGGGCAGCCTTTTCTGCTCCCACTGTGGACTGCAGTGACATGGGCCACTGGAAAGCTGCCAACGAGGAGGGGCTAGCATAGAGCAGTTTTCCTGAAGCACTGAGGAGAAGGACTTGGGTGTGATGGTGGATGAGAAGCTCACCATGAGATGCAGTGTGAACTCACAGCCCAACCAACTGAATCCTGGGCTGCATCCAAAGGAGTGTGGGCAGCAGGTCAAGGGACGTGATTCTCCCCCTCTGCTCTGGTGAGACCCACCTGGAATAATGCACACAGTTCTGGTGTCCTCAACGTAAGAAGGACATGGAACTGTTGGAGCAAGTGCAGATAAGGCCATGAAGTTGCTAAGAGCACTGGAGCATCTCCCCTGTGAGGACAGGCTGAGGGAGTTGGGGCTGTTCAGCCTGGAGAAGAGAAGGTTGTGTGGAGACCTCAGAGCACCTTCCAGGATCTCAAGGGGCTCCAGGGAAGCTGCAGAGGGATCTGTGTTAGGAGCTGCAGGGACAGGACAAGGGGCAATGGGCACAAATTGAAGGAGAGGAAATTGAGGTTAGATGTTAGGCAGAAGTTTTCCCTGTTCTGGTGGTGAGACACTGTCCCAGGTTGCCCAGGGAGGCTGTAGCTGCCCCAACCCTGGCAGTGTTCACAGCCAGGTTGGCTGAGCCTTGAGCAACCTGCTCTGGTGGGAGGTGTCCCTGCCCAGGGCAGGGGTTGGGGCTGGATGATCTCTAAGCTCCATTCCAACCCCTAAATATGGTTCTATGCTATCCTGGTGTTTCTCTTAGCTGGTTAGCCTTGCCATGGCAGCATCCTTCAGAGGCAATGCCACAGCACTGTGTGAATAGCTGCTCTTGGGGAAAGCTCCTTCATTCAAACCCCACAAAAACAGAGGTTTGTATTCCATGCAAAGCTCTTCAAATTAATATCTACTGTTAAACCTCAATCTTTGTCCCACTAGGTCTTGTGACAATGAGCTCCCTGAAGGGATTGTGTGCACTTCTTGTTCAAAATCTCCTGTGAGAAAAATGATGTTTTTGACTCCCAGTCACCCTACAAAGGATGGCAGCTCCCCTGCAGCTCCCTCTCCCCTCAAGAACTTCAGCACAGCACACTGGCTGCCCTGCTGCTGGGATGGTGATGACAGAGACAAGTGACATGAAAAGTTTATGAAAAGGAGAGCGCTATCTTCCCAGGTAAGCTGTGCTAGCTGCAATCATCCCTACAATTAAGAGGCTTCCTAAAAGGAAATGTTTTTTTCCCCATTTGTTTTTTTTAAGGAGCAGTGAATCTCTTTGCACCATGTGTTTCTCTTCTGATATGGAGATTTTCTACTTAAACACAGAACTTGAGTGGAGCAAACCCATCAAGTGTCTGAGGCTTTCTACTCTGAATTTGCTATGTGCCTCTTCCTCATCCTCAGGAAGGGAAAGGTGCCTGTGCCACCTCATTCAAGGTTTGGTTTCTGAGGTAAGCTATGGAGGGGTTAAACACCCCCAGAGCCTAGCTCCTGTCACCTCCTCTCACTGCTGTCCCTCCCCACTTTCTCCTCCTGAGCTGTTCTCCAGTTCTCCAGGCTGCTCAGGGGCGAAGGGTGGAGGACAGAGAGCCTGGCAAGGGTGCCTCAGTCTGGAGCTCTGCTGGCTGGGCAGGTGGGGGAGCTCAGGAGGAACAGGACTCCTCAACAGCCTCAACTTTCATTAGCTGAGAGAAGGTCCCAGGAGGAAAGGGAGGAAGCAGAGTCCTGTGGGAGCAACATGGGGTGGCAGCTCCAGGAGCCAAAACCCTGCCAAGAGAATCTCACAGCAGCATTTACAGAAGGGTGATTCCTCCTCCCACCAGCTCCATGAGCTGTGAAACAGCTCCTAGCATGGGTGCTGGGGTGTGTGCCCACACTTTGCTGGGATAGACACGGTGTTCTCTGCATCTCACACGTCATGTGCTTGTCCCACTGCTCTCCCTGGCATTGCCTGGGCAGGGTTTCAATCCCAGCCTCTCCTTCCTCCCAGGGCCAGCTCTCAGAACCTCCTGGGGCTCCACTCCAGGCCAAGACAGTGTTTCCTTGGCTGCTGTGGCTCTCCTGGTCCTGTCATGCTCCCCCTGCAGCTGCCAGCATCCCCTCTCCCTCCTCCCACTCCCCATCCAGCCCCAGCTGCCTCTGCACCCTCTCACTCCCACCACGCTCCCCCCTGTGTTTTTCCCTCTGGCCTCCCACTCACTACAGGATATGAGCCATTCTCTCCAGTGGGAAGTAAAAGTTTGGATTAAAATTTGCTATATTATTCCTTCTCTAAAAGCAACTTTCAGGCTGAAAGGCACCAAGGACAAATTTCCAAAGGACGTCGAGAGACTTAGCAACGGGTTTTAGAAGCCTTTTAGTTACATTGAAGTGAAATTAGATGCCCCTTGGGTTGTTTTTTGGTTTTTTTCAGCAGAAGGAGGTGTCTTTGAAATTTGCACACGATGCCTCTTTATGTCTTTTAGGCATCTAAATGCTTCCAGAGATTTTGGGTTTGAACACCAAAGTCCCTTTAAAACTAAGGAGAACCAGACATCAATTCCTGTGCATTCCTTCCAAATTCCAGCCCAAATTGTTGTCAAACTTGGAGCACAAAACTCTAATGTAAGAGATTATAAACCCGATTTCCACTCTGTATAAGCAGCCAGGGGGGAAAACCAACCCATAGTGTTGACTATATAAACATCTTGTTCAAAAGGTAACATTTTCCTGATTAATTGCCTTTCAGTATTAAAAACAATCAGTCCAGAGCGTGATTAATTGTCCCTTTTACTACTAGTAACCAAATATATGTGTATATACATACATACATGCATATATATA
>NW_008686675.1:326-1233 GCF_000695815.1 Acanthisitta chloris | reverse complement strand
TGGAACAGGCTGCCCATGGTCCTCTGCCAGGTTATGTTGGTCCAAAAACGGGGGGATCCACCTCCCTCACCTGTGAGTCCATGTCAGGCACGAGGAACTCTTGAGATCCTTCATGGATACACCTATAGATTTTAAGATTCTTTTAAGATGAAGATCCTTTTACCATTGTAAATGTTTGAAATTCCTGAGCCTCCAACCCCACAAACTGCCTGGGCAGGACTGGGGGTCATTGGCAGCAGCTCCAGAGCTCAGGATGAAGTTTCCTCCAGAGAATAACATCATTCTGAGGCTCCTTTCTACTTGGCTGTGTTGACCAAAGGGGGGCAGGGGGTTGAGGCTGGATGATCTCTCAGGTCCTTTCCAAGCCCTACAATTCCCTGATTCTCTGGTTTATAGTTTTGGTTGGCTGACATGGAATTGCAGCAGAACTGGGGCCCTGCAGAGCTGTTGTGCCAAGGGGCAGCTGTGCTTGGCTGCAGCCTCTGGGTGAAGGAGCTTAGCCAAGCTGGTTTTAATCCCTATTTTTTCAAGTTTGCAAAGGGTTGAGACATTGTGTGCTGCTCTCTCCTCTCCTGTGCCTTGGCTGCTTCCAGCTGCAGGGCAGGGCATTTTCTCCTAGCTGCTTCCATTCCTGTGGCTCCTGGTTGGAATGGACATTTCCTGGATGTTCCATGATGCACTCGGGGGTTTAAATCACTGCTGAGGCTTAGACTTAGGCTAATGTGTCTGTGTCTATACAAGAGATCAGAGAATAATACATTATATACTAGATATATTACATTCTATACAATATTATGTGTAATATATAGTATTATAGTGGATTATTGTTATATTACAATGTATATTTACTTTATATTTTCATATAATTTATATATCAGTATCTATTATGCATAATACTATATATACT
>NW_008686675.1:0-246 GCF_000695815.1 Acanthisitta chloris | reverse complement strand
TATTACATGTCAGATATTGTTATATATTTATATCATAATATATGTCTTGTATTTCCATATATTTTGATATAATATTATATCAATATATTGTTAGATACAAAATTCTGTCTAAGAAAAATTTTAATGGTGAATATATTAATAATAAGGATAATGATGTTTATACATGCAAAAATTTATATCATTTAGGAAAATTATGTATATAATATAGTATTATAGATATTTCATAGTATCATAGAATTTTAGGGG
>NW_008686674.1:0-1512 GCF_000695815.1 Acanthisitta chloris | reverse complement strand
CTTGTCCGCTGGTAGCCGTCGGGGTCTGGCTGTCCACACCCTCAGCATTTGAGGTGTGCATTTCCTACACTGCCTCCCCAAAGCTGAGCCCGTGTGCCACCTCCTTCTGGGACGGTGTCCTGTCCTTGATGCCTGGCATGGGTCTCCCCGGGCGGATGGAGATGTGTGCCTCTGCGGGCAGGGATGTTCCCTGGCTTCAGGCAGCTGCTGCCGTGCTGGAGACAGGAGCTCAGGATGGGAATCCTCGTGGTGGCAAACGCCAGTTTGGAGCGGGTAGGGTTTGCACTCAGGCTGCTGGCTGGGCTGTGCAGGAGGAATACATTAAGGTGATGTTCAGTGTGGTCACTCATGCTGCCATTCTCTGTTTCTCCTGGCAGCAGCCTGTGTCCATCTCCAAGCAGGCACCATGGAGGCATCCAGCAGGACCCCTACCACTCCAACCCATAGAGTCCAGACTATCATCCAGGTGAGCACACGGGGTCACAGGACCTCTGCCCTATGGGAGCACAGGGATCTGTTTGGGAGCCCTTCTCCTCCACAGCCAGCCCTACCACAGGCACCGGCGCTGCCCTCCTGCCTCTCCTTACCCCAATCCTATTATGGGATCGTCAGCAAAGCCCATTGAGCTAAGCGGCTGGCAGCCTAGATCCTCTTAGATGCAGCCCAAGCCCCAGGGCTCTCCTGATTCTTACTGGCAGCTCACCTCTGCTCCCTGAGGTGGACAGCACAGCCAGGATAGAACCTTTATCTCTTGAGTCTCACTGCTGGGCAGTCCTGCCAGCCTGTGGCTATGCCTGGGCATCGACCCTGCCTGTGTGTGGGTCTGTTTGGAGCAGACCAGCCAGCCGGGCGGTGCAGGAGAGCAGGCTGCAGCTGCAGGAGCTGTGAGCATCTCTCCCCCTCCTCCTGCAGAACAGCCCCCTGGACCTGATCGACACAGGCAAGGGGCTGAAACTGCAGACGGAGAAGCCACATCTGGTGAGCCTGGGCAGTGGGCGGCTCAGCACAGCCATCACGCTCCTGCCGCTGGAGGAAGGTGAGTGCTGGCTGTCAGGGGTCCCCGCGGGCACGATGGCAGCAGGGACACTGAGCCACCCTCTCTGCTGGCAGGGAGAACCACCATCGGCACGGCTGCGAGGGACATCGTCCTGCAGGGCCCCGGGCTGGCACCCCAGCACTGCTACATCGAGAACGTGCGGGGGATGCTCACCCTGCACCCCTGTGGCAACACCTGCGCCATTGACGGTGTGCTGCTCCGGGAGCCCGCGCGTCTCACCCAGGGTAGGGAAGGGCTGGGGTTCGCCGGAGCATTCGCTGGTGCTCCTGTGCCGTCGGGTATCGGGATGTTTGTGGAATCATCCTGTCATGGCATATCCCAGCCGGGATGCTCCCGCCTCGGCGTCATGGGCTTGGGAGGACCGGCTTTGCCGAGGACAGCAAGAGAGGTGGGGAGGGAGAGAGCTGGACGGGCTCTGGAGAACGGCGGGGATGCTGAGCCAGGCTTGGGAAGGG
>NW_008686673.1:1846-2090 GCF_000695815.1 Acanthisitta chloris | reverse complement strand
AATGATGGGCCAACATGACCTAGATATATTTTCACGACAAGAGGAGTTACCATGTAGCCAAAGGTTTACACTTTAAACAAATTGTTCTGGACTCTTAGTTCTGTCTAATATCAATACCCCATGTCTAACAAAGAAGTTCTGGTCCAGTTGCTCATAAATACCCCATGTCCCTACAAGTGTTAAGCTGTAAAAGTTTTGTGGGCAACAACTTACATGTATTATCTGTCAGATAAAATAGGAATAC
>NW_008686673.1:0-1686 GCF_000695815.1 Acanthisitta chloris | reverse complement strand
CACATCTCACTTACAGATGGCAGCTGCTATTCTAGAGCCTCACATACCCATGGTACTTATAATAAGGGGATTGGGTACTATTACTGTCTGATAGAAATTTCTCTGCATTTAGTTTTATAAATGTTATTGAGTCCCTTTCAGGTCTGGACTTTTGTGTAGCACTTTCATTTGCTGTTTGGAGTCTGACACTCTCCACATCAAAGCACAAGGGCCAAAAGTCTCTCTTTATAGCAAGTAGCTTGGTGTCTATTTATAAAACAAAGTTCTGTCCTGTCCATTATTACCATTTGTACAAAAGTGACATCAGGAACACCACAACTCGGTTTTAAAATCATCTCTACAACCCAAAGTCACTCCCCAAATGACCCCTCTCCCCAGTCAGTGGCAACAGCCTTCACTTATCCAGTTGACTTTTTTTCCAAATACCTTGTAAAAAGACTGGACAACTCCTTTCACTCCTGTCCAGCTTTGAAGTAAACCCCTGTTCTGTTGCCCCTTCAACACCCACACCCAGCCCCATACACGCCCTCACCCCCCCACTCCCGGTGAGCCAGCAATGCACTTTCAGCAGCAAACAGAAGTCATCAAAGAAAGGACGGGGATGACCTTAAAGGCATACCATAGCAGAACAGTTATTTATACCTCCTAATACCACGCTCCCAACAGGAGTAAGTGAAATCCAATCTACACATTTTTAAACCGTATCTACCCTAGCTTTAACTGAATTGATGATCAGTATTTCAGTGGAGCTAAGCATAGAAACAATGTTTCTATCCTTTATTGTTCTCACCACTGTGTGGAAATGTGCGGGGGTGCAGGGTGCACAGGTTCCAGGGTGTTCCCAAGAAACTGGTAAACATCACCATACTGTTGTCTTCATTTTTCGGGGGGAGTGTCGGGGGTGGCGGATCTCAGTACCACTCACACATCACCTTAGCCCAGTTCATGTTAGGACCAAAAGAAATGCTTAACTTCTCACTATTTTTTTTTAAAGTTTCGTTGTTTCTGGCACGTATCTAAAAGCAATGGACATTTTGAAAATGCACTATGTATTACAGAATTCAAGTCAGAAATAAAGAAATAGGGTCATTTTCAGCATTCAAGACAATAAAGTAAACTTAGTTTCAAGACAGTCCATTTTGCCACAACAAAACAGACAAGGAAAGAAAAGACAAGTTATCCCAAACTAATGATATTGCAAATGCAAACAAACTTCACTGGGAAAGAAAACAATAATACAGGAGTCCTATAACACAAGTGTTCTCTCCATCTGTGAGCAAGAAAGCAGAGAAAAAAACAATTCTCCTTAAAAAAAAGTTTGCTGTGCTCAAACTGAGCATCCCTTAGTAATGAGAACCTCTTCAGCTGTAGGACGCCGGCATGAGTTGGAACCTCGAAACTACTTTGATAACACTACCACATGGACGCAACCAACCAAACAATCGGATTCGAGCTGGGTACGTTCGCACGGAGGGAGTGGAGAGCTTTTCCTTCATCCTCCAAAATAGTCAAGGCTAGATGTTTTTGATGGGGTACGCCCCGCGCTAGTCCCCCCTCTCCACTCCTGGGGCGAGCAGCAGCCAGCGGCGGGTGCAGCCGGCTCCAGCTCCGCCGCCCAGAGAAAGCGCCTGCAGCGCCCGGGGCGCCTGCGAAGTGATCGTCCGTGGTACACTGGGACTGGCCGGA
>NW_008686672.1:8664-12485 GCF_000695815.1 Acanthisitta chloris | reverse complement strand
TCAACCCATGAATTTTACTTTTTTTCCTGTTGATTCTCCTCCCCACCATGGCATCAGGGCAGCAAGAGCCTTCACCTGTCATTTATCGCTGCCCTTTGATCTGTACGGATTGATGTTGGTGCAAGAGAAACTCAGAAGCAGCACAGCAGTGTGTAAGAAAAGGCCAGAGAGGGCATGCATCGCTCCGCACAGTGCATGCCAGAGACCCTACAGAATAAACTCACATGCACAGTCCACCCCATAGATCCTGCATTAACAAACCAGCATCCTCATGCTTTCCCTGGCTTTCTTACTGATACCAGAGCTGGCAAAAAGAAAACCTGGAGGAAAGCAAAGCTATTCCCCTGTGAACACTGAACTTCTGTTCAGGAAGGCTGCATCCTACCCTAGCCATGGCAGCATGGGTGAGACGCTCCCAGTCCCTTCTGCTCTCCTGCCACCAGGTAGAGACTGGAACCCTCCTTATTCTCCCAGATGCCCAAGCAAGAGGTGGGTGCTGCAAGGGTCTCCCCACCCATGAGCCAGTTGTCACTTGGTCTACACCTCTCTGATAACAACTTGGCTTGACCATGGTGCTGTAATCATCCACACCACATGGTTTGGTTTCCTGACAAAGCTTTGACCTGTGCTAAATAGACCAGGTTCAAGAGAGGTCATGGGCCAGGGTCATTCCCAGGAAGAAATGTCAATGTAGTTGTCTCCAGACAGAGAATTCAGCTGTGTGCCTGTCCTCTTGCAACTGCTGCCTTCACCTTTGGCTTCCCCTCTCTGTGCCCAGGCACAGGGTAGCAGCATGGCAGTGTGGAGCACTGAATGTCCGTGGGAGCCTTTTACCTGGAAGGACTGTTACCACAGCCATGTCTGGTCAGTGATGCTCTATGCAGGTGTCAGAGGAGCTTGAAAGTGAAGCATCAGTTCTCTGTGCACCAGAAAATTGGGAATTCCCTGTGGCTGGAGTCATCTTCTGGCCCTTTCCTGAGTCCCTGTGCCCTATCCAGACCCTGTCGGAGCAGGGCAGGCTGAGGCAGATCAGGCTGGAGCAGGGCCTAGCATAGGAAGAGGAGGCAGCAATGTTTGTCGTGGAAGTCGCCATCATGCCACCACTTGCAGCCAATTCAATCAGAGCTCTTTATTGCTTCCCCAGCTGTTGAAAATCTCATTATGTTTAGTGAGCATCGTGAGCAGCGCCGCCAACATTCCTCATCTCCTGTCTTCTCCCATGAGTCAAGGCACCCTGACCACCAAGGAAGTACATCAGCATGCTCCATGGGGCCCAGGGTGGAAAACCTTCACACACCTCAGCACATGTGGATGAGTCTGGCATGGACAAGGTGTGCCAGGATCTTCCACAAAGACAAAGGCAAGGCAAGGAGCTGTGTATTTTTATAAGCAGGGGTATCTCTACAGCACAACAGCACAAGGGAGCAGGGCTGTCCGCTCTCAGCAGCCTTGTGGGTGGTTGACCCCCAGTGGGTCAAAAATGAGGAAGGAGAGTGGGTCACACTTGGATATGTTAGTGGCAAATGTGAAGCTGATGGTCCCAGACCAGCAGCAGCACAAAGGACACTTGAGCCAGGACAAGTGGTGGCAGGTGGGATGTCTGCTGGCTCCAGCACAAGGCAGAGCTGAGACAAATGAGGCAGGGCTTTGATCCTGCTGCACCCTGCGTGCTGGAGCCCAGTTCCATTAATATTTTTGATTACTGTGACCTAATTTCTGTCCACCTGTGTCATGGGTGGCTGGTCACCCCACCCTGTAGAGCTCTTGTTTTACAGTAGCTGATTGCGCCAGCACTGGACTAACTGGTCTCTGAGGGGTAATTACAGCCCAGAGACACCTGGTGCTGCAGGCTGTGGGTGAGCCAAGTGTGTCACCACCAGCGCAGCACCTGGGATGTTAGTCACACCATGATGCATGGCAAACCTTTCCTTATGGGTCATTCAGGAGCAGCTGTGTGGATGCCCTGTAGTGTGAACTCATACGAAGAAGGACCATCACAGGCTTTGCCACTGTAGGATTTCTGCTGGTCAAAGGGTTGTACGGTTCCCTATAGGAGGCTGGTACATGAGATTTAACCTCTCCTCTGCCCCCAGGTAAGCTGTGATGCTGCTGTAGATCTGTTCAAGGTCTTCCCCTTGAACTGATCTTGGGCTGGAAGGCACATGACTTTATGCACATATTTATACAACAAAGGGCAGCTGCTCTCCGGGCTCTGGGCATTGTGCCATCCACATCACTCACACTGACTTACCAGGACACAGTGCCCTCCTTCCTGCTTTTCCCCCCCCTGCCAAGCTTCCGTGGGCAACAGGATCATGCCATGACAAGCCTTGGTCAGTGGCTGAAAGCTGGAGGAGGCTCTGGTGGGTTCTACAGGGCCACACACTGAGGAGAGACATGGTCAGGGGCTTTCCAGTGCCCTGTGTGTGAGGGAAGCTGCTTTGTGGAGGCATAATGCTCTGCTGGTGGCAACTGCATGGCCAGGACATGGCCAGGCATCCTGGGATGGGTCAGACAGGATCTGTGTCAGCTCAAGGTACCCCTGGCAGCAGCAATGCCTCCTCTAATGCACTACTACTTCAGCACCAGGCAGGACAATGAGGCTCTGCAGCCCCCAGAAGACCAGCTAACACCAATGTCTGTGCCACCTTCCCCCTCCACCAGGCACGGGCTCTGTTCCACTGGGGAAACCACTGCTTGGCTTTTTCTTCCCTATTTGTCTTGTAACCAAATGCTAAAATAACCAAGGCTGTTTGGATGTACGTTAGATGCAAACCAGATATATGTATCCTTGGATAAGGCCTGCTTTGGTCTGTGGAGGAGATTGATCACTGAATGCAGGCAGACTCAGCAAAACACCTCATAAGGAACATTCCAAGAAAACTGTGGCCAAGAGCAGAAGTTCAACCAAAGTACAGAATAAAAAATGATGCCTGGGGGTCGTGAAAGATCTCCAAAGATCAATGCCTCAAGTAATTGTGCCTGTGTGAAGGGCAAGGGATACGATAATTAATGGTGGGGTTACAGTAATGATTTCAGGGAAATAATTAGCATAAAAAGTGAAAATCACTAACTAATAGAAAACAGAGTACTAATCAATAAAAATTAGGTAACTTTTAACCCATGGGCACTAATTTCTCTGTTTGCTGAAATGAATAAATAGTAAAAAGCTTGGATCATTAGTATGCATATTGGGTCGAGTGATCCCCTGTGCATCCAGTGCTGCAATAAAGGAATGCTGCATCTTAATGCTACTTTGGTGTTAAGGAGTTTTACCCCTGATTTTGGTGACAGTCTGTTTCCTGCCAGAGTCAGTATATTTTGGGCACTTCTCTCCTCCTAGCTGCCCTGAGTGGCATAGCTGGTTCCTCAAGATTTGCATTTCTCTGGAAGATGTACAGGCTGAGAGCAGTAAAGGGGAAGTGCCAAGCCTTTTATTTAAGACCCATGTGTGGAAGGAGAGACTCATGGCTCCATCAAACACCTGCATTCCATCAGCTGCCTATGAAAGAGAACTCTGATGAGAGGGGTCAGCATAGGGGTTGAGTGGAGCACTCCAATGGGAGCGATGCAGGGAGGTTTGAACAATGAAGGAAGTGCAGGAAGAAGGGGTTGTCAAAGAGGTGGAGAGCTGCTCCACTCGGGCAGCGGGAGAGACTGCTGGCACAATGTGTCACCCCTTACAGAGAGCAGATGGTGGGATGTGGGTATGAAGCGTGGGGGCAGAAAGAGTCCACTGCCGCGATGGAGAGACGGGATGCAGCTTGATGCAAGCAACATGTCCGTTTATTGTTGTTTTTCACAGATCCTTATAGTCCCTT
>NW_008686672.1:2613-8493 GCF_000695815.1 Acanthisitta chloris | reverse complement strand
TCCCAAGGCCCTCAGGCAACAAGTCCTAACACATCCCCTGACTAGCCCAGACATGCTGGAGCCTTGCTGAATGCAGCCAGGCCACTCCTCACAGTCCAGGAGCTTTAATCTTGGTGCAGAGAGTCTCCATGCAGCAGGGCTTGGGGGAAAGTTAGTCTGGCCTGAGATACTCCTCCAAATCTTAAAATTCCTGCTTCCTGGGCTTAGTCAGGTTCCCTGTCTGAGAACCAGGGTGGGATGTGCTGAAGATGGCCCTGAGGATGGAAACAGGAATGGCTGAACCAGATGTGGCACTACTTGAGAGTCAGAGCTGGAAACCCCATTTGTAAGCACATCTTCCTCAATCCAAAATGCAGCATCCAGTGCCTCTCCAGCCTTACTCTACCCTGCTCCTGCTGCGAACTGCTTATGTCCAGTTTTGTGTCCTAAAAATATCTTTCTAAGAAGTCAGCAAGTGCGCAGCCAGAAGGGAGAGAGTGGCAGTCGGAGCATGAAGGCGAGTTGGGGTTTGGTATGGGCTGCAGGACACGGCCAGGTGGGTGTGGGTGTGGATGGGCTGGATGAGTGGGCACTGAGCTGGCAGTGTTTACAGAGCGACATGCATCAAGGTGGCAGTATCAGGGCAGAAAGTCTTGCCTGGATTGAGAGCATGCTTCTGGGGAGAGGGCCATGTCAGGAGGGCATGCACAAATGGACTCGGAAGGGCAGGGAGATGCTCACTGCAGGGATCAGGCAGCAGGTCCTTCTCCTTCCCCGGGAACAGGTGATGTAGCAGTCAGAGCAGAGGTGGGGGAAGTATGGTTATCCAGCACTCAGAGCCTGCTACTGCTCTGCCCAGCACCCAGGAGTGCCCTCCTGGGAACCGTGCATCAGCTGGGCAGTCCCTTGTCACAGTTCTGCTCTTAGTCCTCCATTCTGGGTCACATCTAGCAGCTCCATGAGGCACCTTGGGAGCAGAGAAGGTAGCCTTGGGTGGCCAGTGTCACAAGAGGAAGTCCTAGCCCCTGCTGCTGTCACCAACTGGGTGATTGCAAAGGTACCCCAATACCATCCCTCTCAGGCTAGCACAGCTCCCTGCAGACATCCCAGATATTTAAGTTGATCAGAGGCACACCATGATAACTGATCATGACCAGGCTGTCACCTTGGAGGGATCCCTCTACATCCAGGCACCATTGAGGCTCCCCTTATCCTCCTTCTGCCCATACGTCTGGGGTTCTCCCCCCAGTTCTGTAGATGTGCTGTAGGGTTTGAGATGTCTGTGTTCTGTGGTCGTTTTGGGGAAGGGGCTGGAAGGTTCCTAAATTCAGGGTGGCATGGTGCATGGGCCGTTGTCCTGTTGGCACAAGATCCCTGCATGGAAGGAACCTCAGGGCTGGTGGAGCTGGGAAGGTTGCTGTAGAGATGAGGAAGAACCCAGAGCAGTGTGGGCTCTGGCTGGGATCATGTTGGTGTTTTCCTCTTCTCCCTGCTGGAAGAGCCCCTAGGCTCTGGCAGTACAGGCTGCATCTCTGACTGCGGTAGACTTTGTACCCTGCAGAGGAATCATGTGCTGGTTTTGACTGGGATGAAGTTTCAGTCACTGGTACAGTGCGGTGTTTGGGTTCAGAGTGAGAATAATGTTGCTAACACACTGATGATTTGGTTTCTGCTAGACTGTGTATATCTTAACAACAATCCCTTATCCCTTACCAAGAACATTTTCTTTCTTTACAGTGAGAAGGTACACAAGAGAAACTGAGAGGGAGCACAACTGGGACAGGGGACCTGAACTAGCCAAAGGGGTATTCCACACCATAGGACATCACACCCAGTAGATGGGGGGGGCGAGGGGCAATCCAGGGGGAGGAATTGTGCTGCTCTGGTCTGTGGTCAGCAATTGTATTGTGCATCATTGGATTTGTTTTGTTGGTTCTTCTTTCAGTACACAAGAGAAACTGAGAGGGAGCACAACTGGGACAGGGGACCTGAACTAGCCAAAGGGGTATTCCACACCATAGGACATCACACCCAGTAGATGGGGGGGGCGAGGGGCAATCCAGGGGGAGGAATTGTGCTGCTCTGGTCTGTGGTCAGCAATTGTATTGTGCATCATTGGATTTGTTTTGTTGGTTCTTCTTTCACTTTAGCCATTAGTTTAGTATTTTATTTCATTATGTACTGAATTATTAAACTGTTCTTATCTCAGCCTATCTATTTTACTTTTGTTTCTCCTCCCCCTTCCTCCAAGGTGGGGGAAAATGGAGAGGAGGGAGTGTGAGCATCTGCATGGTTCTTGGCTGCTGGTTGGGGTTAAACCATGACAAAGCAGCAGCATGTGGGGAGCCAGGCCCTCAGATCACTTGGGGTCATACACTGATGTCATGCAGGGAGCAGATCCCTGCCTGGCGTTCTCAGGACTGGATCTGACTGGGTCACCCTCCTCAGGCCTTATCCACCTTAGCCTAGCCTGGCATCAGCCCACCCCCATCACCATGGCTGTGTCTGATGAGCTATAGGTACATCCCACACCGGTCTCCCTTGGGCATGGCGTAGGGACGAGGCTTAGACATGAATATACTTCTGTTATTTGTGAGTCCTGACATAGGAATAGACTTCACTGTAGGGGAACATGGTGGCTATGCTAGCAGTGCTTTCCACAAAGCCTGACTGTCAAAAGCCACAGCTACTTCTGCTTTCCTTGTGGTTTTGTGGATAGTTCTGAGCCCTCAATCATCTTGTATATCAGAAGTAAAACTGATTGTAAATTTCAGGTAGTTTGGGTTTTTCTCTCCCCAGTCCAAAAGTCTGAGTCCTGTCAGTTCTTTGATGATCGAATGGACCTTCAGAACTGAGCCCATAAATCATGTTTACAATGATCAGAGCAACTGCCTCAGGACCTCAACCCCATGAAAGAAGGAATGTGCCTGGCTGTATGTATTTTTATTGTATGCAAAAATGTACACATTTGCTGTATGCTATAGCAGGATATCTCTAGCAGAAAGTATCTGTGATGTGCTGAGATTGGTCTGTGAGACAGTCCTGCTGCATGGGCTGGAGTGGTGAACACAGAGTATGCGCAGCCCACATGTGGTGTGCTCTTGGAAGCGCAGCGAGTGGTCTCATGGAGCTGGAGCTCATCAGCTCTTGTTGATAATGCCATGTCAGGTTTGGATTCATGAGTTGCTGCTGTTGACAGTCCCTTGGAAAGCTTCTCTCATCTGAACTCTGCTGTGTGGTTCCCAGAGAAGTCAGGCATCAGCAGCTGAACTAGCAGCTCCGAAGTCAGACTGTGAAGAGCTAGGTATGCGGCAGAGTGTGATGGTTTTAGGTATTTTTCAGCATTTTTCTAGTGGATGCTACACACAAAGACAAATGAATCTCAAAAAATTGATAGATTTGTAGGGAGGAAGAGGCACAGAATGCCAGGCCTTAGTGCATTTCAGGACAGGGGAAAAGAAGTAATTACTTCTGCTGCAATAGGAAGCCTGTTGTACCATGTGATTTTTTGAATCTTGTCTGTTTAATTTCACTGGTTTTGCCTCTTTCATATGGAAAAGAGAGGCAGTGAGAGTGTCTATGCCTAACTCTGGGATTTTTTCAGGACATTGCCTAGTGAGTGCTGGCTGTGGCCATTCTCCTGGGTACTTGCACCTTCACAGGCTGCACAAGGCCAAAAAAAGCCTGGTTCCCAAAGCACAGGGAACCAGCAAGGAAACAGGGAAGACATGAGCTACTGCTTCTCTTGCTGCAAGCTTGCTAGAAGACTTTACGCCATTAACCTCACAACAGTTGTATGTGACACAGCTGGACTTGATGTACTCCTGAATAGATCTTAGGTCTTAGGAGAGACCTAGTTTACAGAAACCCCTCAGTGCTGCTGCTTTACTGGGATAATACAGATAGATACGCCAAGCACCTTCCTGAGGATGGTGGTTCGTGGGAAAGGATCTGTATGGAGCTCTGGGCTAACCAGTCCCAGCTGGGTGGTGAAAAGAACCCTGGGTGACATCACCCATTCCCAGAACACTGATAGTGCTGAGCCATAGGGCAATTGTGCTGCACTGTCCAGCGAAACACAGAGAGAGAGGCTATATAAACCACAGAGTTGAAAGAGAAACAGCCCAGGAGAACTGCCAGAGCACAGGGAGCCAGGACTTGTGGAAGCTCGAGGCCATGCAACAGTATTTGAGCTGGAGAGGGGCTCAGAGAAGAGTGTGGTGGTGACATCTGCAGGGACAGCAGACTGGGGGAGTATGAGCGAGCCAGCCTTGGGGTTACAGCCCAAAATGGAGAGCACTCAGAGAATTCTCTCCCATACCCACAGACCCTGCCTGATCTTGCCAGTGACAGGAACAAGTCTTCTCTGTCAAGCTCCAGGAAGACCTTCTTAACCCCAATGCTGTGCACACTGCCTATATCAAGGTCCTTCACAGCCTACAAGGCACTGACGAAGCGTAGTTCAGAGCAGGGGAGCAGGAAAAGTTTGAAGGAGAAGGGAAATGAGAATGCTTCCAGGTTCAGGAGCACGTCAGATCTGGAGAGTGTTCTAGCGGCATTCAACAGCAAGAATGTTGCAGCTGGATTGTTTCAAGGTAATGAGAAGAGAGATTTTTGGAAGTATTTAAAAGATGTGTAGATGTGACACTTAGGGACCTGGTTTAGTGGTGGGCTTGGCAGTGTTGGGTTAATGGTTGGACTCAATGATCTTAGAGATTTTTTCCAACCAAAGTGATTCTATGATTTCAAGACAAAAGTGGTGCATGATGAGAGCACCCTGGGATGGGTTTGGGCATATGAATCAGGGGCGGGTTCCTCAACAGCCTCCATTGGATCTGGAGGGAGAGAGGAGAGAGACAGATCTGAGGAGGTTTTGAAGGTGTTTTTTGTGAGCAGGGTTATGGGAGCCTGAGGTAGCCAGCAAAAAGGCTGGAACAAGGCATCCAGCACGCCTGATCAAGTCTGTGCCCAGTGTCTGCAGAAAGATGGGCAAGAAGCAGCCCTGAAGCTGGTGGGACGCTCTCTTTCCAAAGAGGAAGCTTCTTGCACCACGTGTGATTTCCCTATGTGGCTTTCATTTCTGTGTGCGTACCTCTCGTGTGCTGGGCTACACAGATACCTTTCCTGAGTGGTTCAGACAGACTCCTGACTGGAGACTTCATGCCAGCATGGCCCTGCAGGGGCTGGCTCTGGTATTTCTCCTGCTTGCAAGGGAACTGATGCACCATGGTCCTCTGGGTTCGTGGGTATCTGAGGAAGCAGGTAAGAGAAGATTGTGCCTCTCTCTTACATAAATGATTTCACTGCTTCTCTACCTGTATATTTGCAAGGTGGCTTTACCCCGTTCAGCCCCCAGCAGCTGTGTTGGGAAGGACTAAAGCTGGAGTCTGCATCAGTCTGAGACACTTGGGTGTCCATTGGGTTGGGGTGGGGTGAACCTCTGTTTGGGAAGGAGGGCAGCAAGCTTCGGTGTGCTGGGAAAGCTCCATGAGTGTGGAAGCTGCCAATGTCCCTTCAGGAAACAAGTAGTGTTCCTGAGAGCAGGAGGTGGTTGGTTCTTGTTGTACAGCAGACAGATGAAGCTGGAGTAATCAGAGCAGTGGTGGCCTTTCTGGGCAATCCAAGCAGTATCCCCATCACAGGCAAGAGTGGTGGTGGTGTTCATCAAAGATATAGGGAGTTGTGAGCTGAGTCCCTGTGTTAGCTGGGATGCCTGCTCTCTCCCATAGTCCCTGGGGTTGAGGGAACCATATTTTGGTGGGATTGTTCTCATTAAGAGGCTTGTTCTGTTCTTTCTCCACACCAGGAGTGCTAGGGGCACCTCCTGGGTCTCTGCTAGGCTTTTCCTACAGAGAATGTGGGCTTTCATATGGTGCCTGTGTGTCATGCCCTGGGGTTGTT
>NW_008686672.1:2236-2550 GCF_000695815.1 Acanthisitta chloris | reverse complement strand
AGGGGGCCCAGGCTGTGAGTCATTCTCTCTGCAGGGGAACAGCAGCAGAAGCAGCTTGCCAAGTTATCAGATGGGTCATTGAGTCATGCTACTCATGCTGGTGGCTAGAACGATGCTGTCCTTCCAGCCATAAGCAGCCCTCAGCTATTCAGGGCAGGATGGAGCCTGTTCCCCTTGACTCAGCAGCAGCTTCTGCCCCTTTCTCCCAGTCCTCAGAGCCCATCCCTGAGAAGCCCCCTTGATAGTCATGGCTCTTCCCTTCTTAGCCTGAGGAGTCCTATCTGGAGAAGTCTGTGATAGGCTTTGTAGAAGCA
>NW_008686672.1:1880-2217 GCF_000695815.1 Acanthisitta chloris | reverse complement strand
GGAGATTTCTTGGGTTTGTGCCTGCAGAAGAGGTGTGAAGCATCAAACTGAGGTTCTGGCTGCTATCCTCTAGCATGCTGCTGGCTTCTGCAGTGCTGGGGGAGTCCATTGGAATTTGGATTGTGGCTAGCCCAGCAAAGCTTGCCTCCACCTTCACCAAGAGGAAAGCTCTAGTGCCAATCCCAGTCCCCACAATGACTTTTTCTGCAGTTGGTGTTCTTTAAGTGTCATCAAGGAACCATGTCTGCCATAGGTGTGTGCCTTTTTGCTTTCTATGTCCTCATTCTTCTGGGATGGCCATGCACATCACATGAATGACCCACATATATTTTCTAGA
>NW_008686672.1:1113-1772 GCF_000695815.1 Acanthisitta chloris | reverse complement strand
AGATTTTGCTGACCTTCTTCTCTCCACTGAGGTTTACATGAGCCAGCCTTGTGTGTCCATTGTTTGCACCTGCTACATCCCCTGTTGTGCCCTGGCCTTGCCAGGTGTTCCCTCATCATTGGCTCTTCTGGTTGATTTTAACTCTCTTGGGAGTGCAACCTGCTTGTCACTGTGTCCTCTTGCACTTCATCACCAGTCTCCTTACTGAACTGGCCTGTGCTCTTGCTGCATTCTCTACCTCCTTCTGTGGAAAGGTGTTTCTGCCCAGCTTTTTAAATTGTGGAGCACTTTGGGGACACTCAGCCTTCAGGAACTGTTTCCTGATAAGTACCTGCACAAAAAAATGTTCCTCCCCACAGGTGGAATTCTTCTTTCTGGTGTGTCGTTCGTTTTTGCATCACAGAGGCATTTCCTCCCCACTGACTGGTGTCCCTGGTAAAACTCTTGGTGTTGGACAGGCAGCCTGGACTCTGCTGGGGTGAGAAGGAGCATAGAATGGTTTGTGTTGGAAGGAACATTAAAGATCGTTTAGTTTCAACTCCCTTGCCATGGGCAGGGACACCTTTCACTACACCAGATTGCTCAAAGTGTCACCCAACCTGACTTTGAACACTTTCAGGGATGGGGCATCCTCAACTCCTCTGGGCACTCCAATGTCT
>NW_008686672.1:0-960 GCF_000695815.1 Acanthisitta chloris | reverse complement strand
TGAGGTTTCCCTGTATCCTTCCCTTCTCCAGGCTGAGCAACGCCTACTATCTCAGCCTGTCTTTACAGAAGAAGTGTTCCAGCCCTCTGATAATCTATATGGCCTCCTCTGGACTCACTCTTACAGGTCCATGCCCTTCTTAGGTTGGAGTGCTCAGACCTGGATGCAGAGGACAGAGTGGAGAGGCAGAATCCTCTCTGGCCACACTGCTTGGGATGCAGCCCAAGCTAGGATTGACTTTCTGGGCTGCTGGCTCATGTTCAGCCTCTCATCCACCAGCAGCCCCAAGTCTTTCTTGGCAGGGCTACACTTAATGAGTTCCTCCCCTAGTCCATTCTCATGCGTGGGACTGACCCAAAAGGATCCTGAATGTGACCCTGGGGCAGGAGTGTGAGGACTTGTGTGTTACTTCAGCGGGGTTTAATGACAGGAGTGGGGAAGCTGTGTGATAGGGATTTGTAACGAGGTGGGGACTGATTCAAGGATTTCAGGTCTATCAAGGCTTTTGTCTGTCGTCTGGGGGCACTGGGAAGGATCCAGTTGCAAGGGAAGAACTTTCATGTCTGCACTACACGCATGATCTAAAAGGATGAGTGTGGTAACCACTGTCCTTTGTGGTGGAGAGCTGTGAGCATGAAGCCCTGCTACCAGATAAGGGAAGTGGTGATGCCCCTGTTCCATTGTAAGGGAGTGCAGCTGCAAGAGTTCTGGCTGGCAGGAAATGGACAGTTGTAGGTAGAGATGTGTGTAGCTAAAGAGAAGTGTTTTATCCTCATTTAGGGAAGGCCACTTTCCTCCCCGATGCCTCCTCACAGACTCATTTTGCATGGAGCAATCAGGTCTAGGTGACATGTCTACCAGGGCAGGACAAGTCAGACTCATTTTGGATGAGATGCAGAGACCAGGCTGAGTGCACATAAGCAGGTATACTTAACACAGTTGCAATCTTAGGGTATTAAC
>NW_008686671.1:2257-26761 GCF_000695815.1 Acanthisitta chloris | reverse complement strand
AATACCTGCTTTGTACTGCTACCTGTCTGCTGCAACGTGGGTACATTGCTCTGTTCAGGATTTGCATGTGTCCCCTTCTCTAGCCTGATGATTCATTCCAATAATTTTTTTGTAAGTAGTGCAGAGTTGGCCTTTCTTTGTACATTTTTAGGGTTTTAAAAAAACTGATTTCCATTGCTTAGATGCAGGATGGTGTTAATGACCTAAATATAAACTACTGTTCTGGATCCTTTTCAGTTACAATCTGCTACAAAGTTAACAGATTGTTATACTTACAGATCTCTGGAATGGTAACTGGGGGTAACTGTCACAGGGTGTCAGTCACTTGTCATGAATGAACACCAGCTAGTATGGTGGCACTCACCAATCTTTTGGGGAAGCCACACTGAAACTTTTATTAAAGAAGAGCTTAGCTTGGATTGGACAGACCCAGTGTTCAAAGACTGGACAGCAAGAGGGTTTGCATGCTGTCTTGCTTGTAACAAGGATGTGTTGCCTGCGGACCAGTGATAGAAAATATAGCTGGAATCTTCTGTGATATCTGTATCAAAGGATGTGGTTATATGACTGAATACTTGTAAACTGTTTGGATGAAATATTAATGGATTTTGGGGAAGATGCCAGTCAGGCAGCTTTCTTCTGACCCAGTTTTAATCTGACCTTGATAAGGGCTAGAATGTTCCTCTGCAGGACTCTTAGAAGGGAGACAGCAACACCAAGTGCATGGAGGACCTGAGGATCGATCACAGGCTGCATCTGTGTGAAAATGCAGACGCCTGTGGAGCCCACATATGTGGTCTGATTTGGTTATGCACTGGGATGGGAGAGGGAAGTGAGCCAGCTGACAAGAGGAGTGAAGCACAGGCTCTCCCTAGATTACATTAATGGCACCGTCTCTGTTGAGGAAGAGGAAGAGCACAAGAAGGTCAAAGAGCAATGGATTTTATAAGAATGAGGTACAGGACTTATTGGTGCCTAGCCATTTTGTTGTCACATTGATTGGACATCAGTGTTGCTGTGACATCTGCTTAGAGCCATTCTTGCCTTTGGCAGAAATCTGAGGAGGATAGGGGACAGAAAGACACTGACCCAGGTGCTAAAGACTGTGTTTCCTCTCATATCACACTCTCACCTCTGTCTCTTTTTCTCTTTATAGCAGATACGCCTGTGGCCTCTCAGATATGGATTTTATAGTGTTAAATAAGATAACTCAGTTCCTGATACCACACTGCATGTTTTCTAAACTTTTACGCCTTATGCCCATATTCAGCAAGCAGCCTGTGAGGCTGTAGGTCTGAGACATCAGCTTCTTTCTCAATCTGTAATGTGATTTCAGAAATCTGCAGGGCAGAGGTGATAAACAGTGGGGAGCATAAGCCTCTTTTCTGTAGAAATACAGACCTACATGTGGAATCAGTGAGACATTTTATTTCCAGTGTCCTGTTTCCATCTCTGCAGCTAGTAGGTTTCAGGCAGAGTGTGGTGACCATCAGGAAATCTTTCTGCATTAGCTGAGCAGAAGGGAGAATGCAGAGGCAGCAGCTGTGTTCTGTGGTTGAGACAAGCATGACCAGGGACAGTAGTGGGACTGAGCTTGGCAAATGGGGAGTATTCTGGAATGTGTGTGCACTCATGTACATATGTTTATGCATGCATTTAAAGAAAAGGATACTAAAGGCCTCAGATATCAGGTTTACCCAGGGCGCTTAACTAGCCTGAAGTGTCTGATCTCAAACCCCTGAAAACCAGGAAATACAAAATGATGGTGTGGATACAAAATTTCTCCATACAATCTTTAGGAAGACAGAAAACAGTACTGGAAAAATACCAATTTTGTCTTAATTACATTTTTTACAGTGTGTTCATTTCTAACAACACAGAAGGCTAAAAGGTCAGCTGGGAGGACACTTGTTAATATGGCCTATATGCTCCTCACTCTGTGTTTATGCATTTATTTTTAATATTATCTTTAGACACTAGACTACAGCAAACAGAAAATCATACCTGTTGCCAATCTCAAGATAGTGAAGACAAGTGTCTAAATTTCAGTATTTCTAGTGGTTTTGCAAACAGTGGCAGGGCTTTGTGCACAACTAAGGATGCTAATTGGAAATCTTACGCATACTAATATTTGTCCTTTTGGTCTTTGACATAATGTAATTTTTTCTTCTGCAATTTAAATAAAATCTGAGTGAAAACCAAAATAGTTCCATTCTGAAATACTTGAATTGTGGAATTATACTCTTGCAGTTTTGCTAGTCTTTCTGATACAGTATTAGCTCAAAACTGCATCAGAAAAGGTGTGTTTGTCCCAGCCTTCCTCTGCAGTTCTCTAGTAGCATCTCTTTGTAATGAAAGGCAAATGTGAAATGGATGCCACGTCTCTGATTCTGATGGTTTTGCCTTTATTTGGGGTGTGTAAGTCTGCAGGCAAGGCAGTGTAATACAAGATATATGGATAGATAGGAATCCCATTTAAAAATGAGATGTAATTCTGTAGAGAAGTGGAATAGGTGAAAGCATAGCAGGCTGCTACAATCTCATTAGATACTGTCATGGTTTAACCACAGCCAGCAACTAAGCACCACACAGCTGCTCACTCACTCCCTCCCCAGTGGGATGGGGGAGAGCTTTGTATGCTGAGCATGACATCATATGGTATGGAATAGCCCTTTCGTCAGTTGTTCTGGCTGTGTCCCCTCAATTTCCTGTGCCCCTCAGCCTCCTCACTGGTGGGGTGAGGTGAGAGGCAGAAAAGGCCTCAATGCTGTGTAAGCAGTGCTGGCAGTAGCTAAAGCTTTCCTGTGTTATCAGCACTGTTTCCAGTGCAAATCCAAAACACAGCCTCATACTAGCTACTGTGAAGAAAATTAACTCAATCCCAGCCAAAACCACCACAGGTACTTAGCATTTACATCTTATTATTTGAAGCTGGCTCTAAAATTGTGGTTGCTTTGTTCCACCCATACTTTACATGCTAGAGTTTTTGGAGCTGGGGGATTTTGACTGAATTATTTGCAAATGAGTAAATGATCCTTAATTAAAAATAAAATTTTAAAAGACCTCAAATCTACATTCTAGCATTGATCTACTTTATGAACAAGTTTGACAAAGTTGTAAACTCTAGTTGCTCTGTTAACAGAGAAAGCTTACTCAGTGACTGGGGTTAGAGAAGTATTGACAAGGGTTGAGTCAGTTAGACCTGGGATTCTTCTTGTGCTGGGGTGGGATTTCCTTGTAAAGGGAAACAGCTGCAGTGGGCAGATGAGGATCTATGTCATTTTTTGGGGGGTCAGAAAGTATTCATCCATAAACCTACAGGTGGGAAATGCTTCCAACAGTGGATTATTGTGTGCTATTTTATGGGGAATTTTCTGGTTTGTGCTGTTTTATGGGAAATGTTCCACCATTTGACATCTTCAGATGTCAGAAATGGTGGAACAGGTGTCACAGTCTCCACTGTGATAGAGCTTACTGATGGGATGTTTTTAGAAATCATGTCTTTCTGGCAACCTTTGTGCTTTCATACACTCCTTTCTCTCTGTGTGTGTTTGCAAGGACATGTTTTGTTGTTGTTGTTGTTAGGAGGGGAGCATGTTTCTTCTTTTTCAGATACAGTTTTGAAGACTGAAATTTAAATGTGCCAAGATTTGCAGCAAGGGCAGAACGCAGCGTTGTTCTTGTGGTTCTTTGATGCTTGAGATGCAGGCAATCCCACCCATGCAAAATGTTGTGGAAAATAAGAGTGTTTGGCAGTTTTACCTGAAGGCCTGTCTAGCTGGAAGGTGTCTGTGGGCTAAACATCTCCAAAGGTGGTACTACTGGGAAGGTGGCAAGCGTTCTTTGGACATTGAGTATAGCAGCAGTGGGATTTCAGAGCTGCCTGGAGACAGAAAGGAAACTTCTGTGTAAGGCTGGTCAATCAGCCACATAGTTAAGTATGTGACAGGTGAACTCTGGCTAAACCATTGATTCTGGGGCTGAAGCAAAGAAACTCACCACAACAGACTTCAGCTCAAATTCAGGCAAAATACAGCCTTGTCCCTTCAAGGGCTGTGTTCCAGAAAGTGTGTGTATATGTTGTTGTGGGGTCACACCTTTTGTAACTCAGGCTGTCAGCCTTAATTCTGTCTTACCACTGCTGTGTCTCTGCACAGACCTCTGAGCTGGCTTTGCCAAGCACCCTGTGAGCTGTGCAGAGCTTTTGCTGCCCACCACATCTCTCAGTCCCCTACTTGGAAGGGTACCCTACCAGGTAGGAAGAGCAACAGGTTTCCACTGGGGAATACTGCTGTTGGGAAAAGTCACGATGGCTTTATTATACATTTTCTTTCTACAGGACCAGTTCTTTAGCCCTCATGTGTAGGGACTTCACCAACAAGGAAAGGAGAAAGGTCTCTTTAGGCCTGAATGACCCTTAAACTGCCCTAGGTGTAGGAAATTATTGGAATGGTGGTGAGACACAGGAACAGACTGCCCAGAGAAGCAGTGGCTGCCCCATCCCTGGAAGTGTTCAAGACCAAATTGGAAGGTGTTTCTGCCCTTGGCAAGGAGGTTGGACTAGATGATCTTTAAGGTCCCTTCCAGTCCAAACCATTCTGTGAGTCTATATTTTGCTGCAGTAGTTAAAGGCTGTTCTTAACTCTGCCCTGCTGGATGTTGCTGCTTGCAGTTAAGGGCAGCAGGACAGAGCATGTGTCAGCACCTTAGCTGTGCTGGTTCAGGCTCATGTTAGCATAAGCCTGCATAGAGTAATGTGAATTGTTTCATTTGGTAAGACTCTGCCAAAAATAATCCAGTGTTCTCTGCAGCTTTACCTTCAGTGTTATTGAAATACTTGATTATACAAGGCAAGTAGAATGTCTCATTTGGATGTCTGTAATAGCTGTAGAAAAATACCCTTCTGCCAGTATTTGAGGTCAGGATGTAACAAGAAACTGAGAGTGATCTCCTGTTCCAGGTAATGCACTTGGAAATTTGAGTCAGAAATTCATAGCCCACTTATATAACGAATTTTGTAGTTTGGGTTTTGTTTCATTCCTTTTTCTTGGAAGTTCCATTGGCATGACATGCAGTGACATTTCAGGAGAACAAACGCAAGAGACGTGGAAAAAGACAAAGCATCTAAGCTGACATTCAAGCTGAGAACCTCTCATATACAGTATGTTTTGTGCATTTTAAATCTAGTGCTTGTGTAAACTTGATCTTAGCCATTGCAGAAAATCTTCTGTGAAAGGTCTTTCTCCAAACATTCTTTCGTGTGCATGCTGTTGGTGACATGCAAAGTACTGCTCTCCCCTGGCTTTTGGGGGCCTTTAGGGCTCAGTTGAGGGCTGTATTTTGATGTTCCACAATTCACACAGAAAGAAGCTTCTCTGAAGAGCTGGGGATGAAAATGTAGCAGCTCAAATTTACATCCAAGCCTGCAGATAAAGCTTGTAAACTTCAGTTCATAAAATTATTGATGTGCTATAATCTTTTGACATAGTATTAGAAACAAATTAATTGTTCAATACAGAGATTAAAATATCATCAGAGGAAAAATACTAGCGAAGTCAATAGATCGGTTTGGTGCTACAATGATAAAATTAAATTGATTAATAAGTGTGGCCATAAAGGATGCCTTTAAAATTAGTGCTGCATTGGTGTTTTCCTTTTTGTGTATCATCTGTATCTTATGTAACAAGCAGTGCTGGACTGAGTTATATAAATGAACAAGTGTCTTATGCAGGTTATTTCAATTATCTGTCCTTGGAGAAGGTGAAGGAAAATAGTTCCAGCTCAGTTTTAGCATCCTCCTTTTGACAGGTGTAAAATGCATATTAATGAAGAGTGTGAAGTGTAGAGGAATGAGTCTGTTTGTGAACACTGGTGTCCTCTTAGTTCTTGATCTTAAAAGGAAAAGAAATAGGAGAAAAAAGAAGAAAGAAACCAAGGGTATGTTTTGTGTGGCATGCCATGTCTTGAAACAGCTTGCAGTTGCAAGCTAGGTGAATCAGCACCACATTTATCAGTGGAAGGCTGTAATCATAGTAACACCTGGAGTGTGCACAGAAAAGAAGAGGCAAATCGAACCTGGCAAGGTGTTGAATGAACTTTTGATGTCTGGTTTTAAACTGGGTCAGAGCATTGCTGCAAAGAGAAGATGGGCTAAGTGCTGTAGTGGGGTTTATTGAGCAAACTGAATTTAAATTTTAAGAGTTATTTAGCTAGTATCTTTGAAGCAACATAAATTGAGAGGTGTGGGGCTTTCACAAGATGATATTCTTTGGACTAATTTGTTTCATACAAGATGCAGTTTTAAAATTTATAGTTTAGGTACAAAATTGCCAAAATACATGCTGAAAAAGTAGAACCTGAGGATTTAAGGTG
Organism: Acanthisitta chloris; assembly: GCF_000695815.1. Lineage (NCBI taxonomy): Eukaryota > Metazoa > Chordata > Aves > Passeriformes > Acanthisittidae > Acanthisitta > Acanthisitta chloris. The sequence goes on along the minus strand of NW_008686671.1, from coordinate 20,389 downwards.
ACATTATTTATTGATTTTTATAGATTAATAGACTTTTAAGGCAAGAAGGGTTTGTTGGTGATAAGTCTTACTGAAACAGTTGGTGTTGTGTCAGTTCTTCAAGAGTATTTTTTTACTGTTTTTTTTTGTTAATGTTGCCATGAGATGTTGGATCAGATAAAGTGTATTTGAATCGGTGTGCAGGAGAGTAGGCTTCCATCAGCTGTCTCTAGCAGTACAAAATCTGCTTAATACTAGATAGAAGGACAAACTAGTTGAATTCCTTAACTATCCCTTAACATAGAGCTGTGTATTAAACAGAGTAGGACCAGTCCAGCATAGGTTTGATGTCACTAGGTAGAAGGCATGCTATTATGAAAAGCAGTAAGGGAGATGAAGGCTTACAGCTGACATTAGACATTAAAGCTGGCTTTTCAAGTCTGCATGGGAAATTTCATTACCTATATCTCATGTTCTTTGCCCATTTGGCATAAGAAATAGCTGACACCAGAAGACAAATACATCAAAAAATGTTATATAGAGGCTACAGACTACAATAATTTCTCAACACCTTCCTTTATTTGTTGGAACACAGTGAATGTTGGAAGTGGAATTGCCCCAAGCTTATGTTCTGCATGATGTTCCTGCCTCTCTGTCCAGATGTTCTAAACTATTTGAGCCTTTGGATGGGTTTGACAAAGAAACTTACTGGAGCTCTTTCATTCTTGATATAAGGAGGGGCAGGGAGTGGAGCCTTCATGTCTGAGATAGCAGCGGACAGTAAGGCATTCAGAGTGACAGAGTGACCCAGCTGGCAGGAAGAAGTCTTATCAAATGTGGTGAGACTCCAGCTCTGTGTCTTGGCAAAGTGTTTGGGATGCTGGCTAAAGACAGATAAAAGGTATTTGAGTTGTCATGGAGTATCTCTTCATGATATAGTAAAATGGAGATGGCAGGAGGAATCTTACTGATTTCAAGCATGTTTTTTTAATAGCTGGCAATGGAAATGGTTACATTTTTCTTCTGGCACTTTATTTTTGAGGAGTTCCACGGTTCAATGCCTACTCTTCATCAGACCACAACTCATTTTCTTTTTCTTCTTCCTGTTATGTCTTCCCTATTCAACTTAAGAAATGTCAAGTTATTTTTGAAAATATGCTTTCTTGAATCTCATCTCTTTAGGTAGAAAATGGGTGCATACAGAAATTAATTACAGGATTTAAATGCTGTCAGTGAATACTGTAAGAGAAGTGCTTAGTTTCTGGAGTTTGAACTCCACTGAAGTTCTGTGTTTCAAAGAAGGAGTTAAGGGAGGATTGTTAAAGTGCATTATAAGAGATTTAGAAGAATTTGGAGCGCTTAGGTCAGTCCACATAGCAAATTCTCAAATGGTGAAAAGGAGGAAGTGTTTCAACTTAAAACTTAAGTTGTCATTCTTGTTTATGTACATCTATACCTTTTTATCAGTGTACAGTAATTAAGGATGGTGACCAAACCAAGCTTTTATTCCGTTTGACTTAGCCTTTGCTGTAATTCTTTTTGTATCACTTAATTTTAAAATGTGAAGATTTAAGCTTGTTCCTCCCAGAAGTTTAAGACAGTTGGTTTTGATGGAAGCAGGATTAGGAAACCTGACTCCCTTCCCTGTGTTAACTCTTCATCATGTGGTAGAGTGTCTCACACTTACCCAGCCACATAACTGGAAAGAGAGCATATTGCAGGGGTTTTTAATCACATGCAAATTCTATTCAAGTGCCCAAGTTTTCAGAGCAGACTTAGAGATTTAGCACTATAGACCCTGTTAGTTTCAGTAGGAGCTATGTGGCTAAAGCTGAATTAGTTTTGGAGAAAAAAAAAAAAGGCAGCCAACAAACAGCTATGCAGTGCTTGTCAGCCCAACCTCCTGGCACATCCAGCTGCTTTTTAAGACTGGATCAGTTGACAAATTTTCTGGCAAAAATTGAGGATGAATGAAAAAACAGGAGCTGTTGAGTTTAGCCAAGGTATTCCTCCTCTTTAAAGCCTCCCAGTTATCAAGTAATAATGAATAGGGTCCAGGAGACATGGCTGGGAGAAGCATGATACCCCTTCCATCCAGATTCACAATTTTAAAAACAGGTTTGCAACACTCATCTGGGCAAAGTATGAAATTTGGACTGGCTTTACTTTTTGGCAAGATTGAGCACTGCTGTGCAGGACATGAAGTGTTCTCATGTTTCTCTTACGCTTGTAGGTAAGCATATGCAATGAGCTTTTATAGGTGTAGCCTTGACAGGTTGTGATTAAAACCCCTAAATTAATATCTGTGTTTGGTTTTTTTCTAGTTTCACAGACAGTATTCTCACCTGAAGAGAGATGGCAGAAATCAATTCTCCTGTAAATATCAAGGAAAAGGTAGGTTCAAGTAACAGTACAGTGCAAAGTAAAATCATATTTGCATACATATTTCATTTCTGCTCCTTCCAACACTGCTCACATAGTTAACTTTAGTATGCATTGACTCTGTGCATGAAGTTAAGTACATAGGTATTGATAGGATTAGTATGGGAATCTTGTTTGACATGAAACATTTTTGCTTTTAAGCAAAGAGAGTGTTTTGGCAGTTAGATCACTCTTGCTCCTTTGTGATTCCTGGGCATGCTGATGCTGTGGAGAATAGCACTTTGTGATGGTTGCTGCTGTACAAAATACAACTGTTGAAGAAACATGCCCTTTAGAAAACAATTGACAGGGCCTGAAAAGAGTAGATTACTTCTTCGTATGAAACTATGTTGCTCTTAACTGCATTCTATGTGCTTGAGTGAGTCTTCTCCATATCCTGGCTAGTGCTAGAGCCTCATCACCCTTTCAGGAGCAGTAAAGGATGTAAAGTTAATTAGTATACTAGTATGAGGTAGGTCAGGAGATGTTTTGTGGCTCCCAGCAGGCAGACTATGAAGAAATGATCTAAACCCATAGATAATTCCCACCAATGTAGATAAGAAACCAGGACATCTGTCAAACAATGGGAAAAAAAGAAGAGTGATAAGTAGAGAGACTGAGGAGTACAACATGATAGGGTTGTAATTTAAAAGAAGATTTTGAGAATTCACCTGAATTGTTGTCTTTTATAAAATCATATTTTGTTCTGGTTCATGTTTGGGAAGAGAGATGGAGCTTTGCATTTAGAAAGTTTAGAGAAGGGTAATGGGTTCCTTGCTTTACAGGTTTGTTAAGCCAAATTTGGCTGCTGATACAGATTTTTAAGGCAGTGTGACAAATGTTAGAAGCCAGAATCCAAGTCTGTTGGCGAGCCCAGGTTTGTCCAGATATCAGTGAAAAGTTGATTAGGCCTGTTCAATTCATGTAAGATAGACAAGGAGAAAAGATCAAGACTAATTAAATATCAAGGAAATACTGAACAGTGAGGACAATGTGAAACTGAGAAATGTAGTGATCTTCTGCTGTTGTGCCTGTGGCACATTACACAGCCTGCAGGGCAGCAGGCATGTGACATATTCTTTTCTCTCTGAGACTGTCAGTGGAAAGGAAAATAATAAAAAAAAATGTGTATAATTCCTTGGATTGTTTATTTTCTTAACCTGACAAAAAATTAGTCAGCAGAAAAAGATTTGCTTAACTTCAGTTTGACAATTAGGTGAACTGGTAAGAAGGAAAAAATTGTTTGGCCTGAGGAATGTGTGAAATTTACTTTCAATGTGACTTTTCAATTCAGCAAAGTCCCCAAGAAGTAATAGAGAATTAAGATGTAGTATAACACACCACAGCATAACAGAGAGAGAAGAACCTTGAACTTGAGGTCAGTGGTCAGATTTTTGGTTATCTTGGTGTTTTGCTTCTGAGTTCATGAATAATGAGCTTTCCTGTCAGGGGTGCTTCTCAGAACTGATCATGGCTGGTAGTTAATGGCTTAGACATTGCATTTGGTGTATGCAGACTCGATGAACCATGACAACTACTGATCCTCTAGCTAGGTTTCCTCAAGTTGCAATTTGCTGAAAAACAGTTACACACTGTTACCTGCCCACCAATACCTGCACAAAGCTGCTGAGGAAACAGCATTACAAGTGATGATTTATACTAAGTCATTCAGGTGGGAATGAGTTCCTGTTCAGACTGTTGTGCCCATCTCTTGCTGCTTGCTCACTTTCTGTGCTTTCAGAAGGATGTAGAACTTCTTTTGCTTTATATCTCCTTATGGGAAACAGTTCTTTATCTGTTGCACTGCCCAGGTATCTGCTTTTGAGTAATTTTACCTCATATTTGTTGTTAACATCTCAATCATTCATTGTGCCTGAAGATTTGCATATCAACATGGATCCACATTTTGGTGATGAATATCTTCCTTAGCCCTTAATAACAGCATGGGGTTTATACTGAGTTGTATGATGGATTTTGCAATATAATGTAATGTCATCAAATCCTGTCCCCTAGTGCTAGAGTGCTCAAAGGTAAACTACTCTCAAAATACAACTTAGTAAAACAATTGGACTTCTGCCTATTTAAGGTGTAGCTTGAATTTTTTTTGGTCAGTTTTAAAAGTGCAGGACTTTACACATAGTTTGTTTGTCTTTTGCTAGTTCAAGAATGAAGAACATTTATTCACACTAAATATCTACTATTCCAGGTGTAATACCTGCTGGGAGTATCCCAAAGCAAATGTTCCTGAGAATATGTATTTGAAGGCAGAAAAATAGTTGAATCAGTGCAGTCTGTTATAAATAGTTCCACTCTTTATTCCTGTATCTTCCATCAGTATTTAGTGCTGCTAAATTTCTATGCCAAAGTGAAAACTTAGTTTAACAGCAATTAATGTTTTATTGCAAAATCACTGGGTTTTATTCTGGAAAATTTAGGCTAATAACCCGCTAAATACAGTTCAGTCATGAACCCTTTATTTGGTTTACAGTATGGTGCTTCTTCCTGTCAGCAGTGGAGTAACTATAAAGCAACTGTAGTTTCAGAACCCTCTGAGTGATGCGCTAGAAATATGAGAAAAGGGTTGAACAATTAGGTCCTGCTGAGTTGGCTTTGATTATATTTCTGCCTAAACTGTGAAAACATAAGGACTTAATTTGCATGTTTGAAAAACTGACATATTTACAGTATCCTGGTAAGAGTCAAAAACAAATCCCTTTTTCAGAAAACATACAGAGCAAGACATGATTATGCTACAAAACATTGAAGCAGCGAGTTTAATGTTTACTTTTATTCACCTTCTGGGGGACAGTATTTCTGGGTAAGAAAACTAAGGTTTATAAATGTAATACTTTTGCTGATCTCCACAAATTCATTGCCTTCAATGCAAGTACAAGCAGGCCTTGTTTAAAAGAACAGAATAGAATTCAGTTTCTTCCCAGTTCTCCCTTTCTTCTACTTCTGTGCATGCAGATCATAATGTATTTAAGACTTTGGCCTTGCATGAAGCCAAAGGAGCTTTACATCTGCACACAAATACTTATTTTTGTAAGTTTCTGCAAAGTAGTACAGAAGATTTTCCTTAAATTGAATATTGTGGCACTGTGCCAAAAATATGGTGCAGATCCCATGAAGTTTTTAGCGTAATGTTTGTGGGGTTTCTTCTGCTTTGTTGGTTTTTTTTTAATGGTGACTTTTTCCCATGAAGACATGATCAGCTTCTAGTTATTCAAGAAAATAAGACCTTTACCACTGTTTTAAAGGTGATGTGAGGCTGAGGCAAACATTATGCTCGCACACAGGCTCTGTAAAGCCCTACCCCTAAATTTTAGTCGTAAGAGAATGCTACTGCAGTACTAATATTTCTGTAATTCATTCTTGGCATTTCAGCTGAAATAGTTCATAAAGTCAATAGGTTAAACATTCTATTTTATATGTTCTTTTTTTCCCCTGAGAGATTTATACAAATGTTGCCCTGTGATGTCAGGAAGGCTAATGGAAGTTTCCATAGCTGGCAGAGCTTCCTGCAGCTGTGATACTTCTGTGGGGGAGCCAGAACTGTTTTGATTACCATATTTTTCATGCATATAACCCACAGATTTTCTGGAATAACATCAGTTCTGCATTTCAGCAGCCACAAGGGTCATTACATCCCTGCACAGCTAGTATAAGGAGAAGTTTACCATGAGAATCTCTCCCAGAATAATCCTCTCTGGCCTGACCCTTCTGGCCTGGTCTTTCTTCCCTATGCCACTCTCCCTCTTGCTTCTGGTTATACTCACCTCTGCGCCTGAAAATACTAAGGACTTGTTTCCAGTATCAGGATTTTCAGAGCCTGAGTGTTACGCATAGTTCAGATCATATGCACAAAAGTTCACTGGATTAAAGGATAAAATCAGTCAAACTCATTGGTTGAAATTCAAAATCCATAAAATCAATGGAGGTATTCAAGCATTAACCTAGTATATCACCAGAAGAGGTGCTGAGATTCTGAATGACAAGGCTTCCAAAGAAGAAGCAATTGAGTGAGAAATACAAGTGATGTATTGTCTCCTGCAACAATTAGACACTTAGTTTAACAAGAGAAGAATGAGTAAGTTTAACAAGAGAAGAATGAGTATCAGGCACTCCCCAAAGATAGCCATTCAGCTCTGGCATGTGACTTTGATTTTGATCCAAAGAAATATCAGGAATTGTTTAAACTTTAGGACTTGATGTTGGACCTATTTTTTTATCTTTATTTATTTATTGTGTGTCTAAACATGTTTGAATAAGTGAGATCTGGAATTAGCAAATTACTAATTCAGATTAAAATCCTCCTCTTCAGATTCTGTAAGGAGGGAAGGTTTCCTGAAATTCTCCTGAAAGGCTTGTGTTTTTATTTGTCATTTACAGTGTCAGAGGTGGAGGAGCAGATGGGTAGGACTGCAAGAAGGAAATTTTACTCAGATGTAGTTTTGGAGGTTTCACAGTTCTGTTTACATTACACCATAACTGTGGTTTTCATAAGTCATAGTGTGCATCCAGCAAGGAAAGAGTAGGATTCACAGTGGAAAGAATAGAAGTAGTAAGTTTGAAATCATACATTATGAAAGCAGTTTCCAATCTGTGATTTCACTATCTCTCCTTAAAACTGACCTTTGCAGCTGTTCCTTGCACTCATGTTGAATTAGATGGACTGTTCAAAGAACCATAAAGTTGATCAAAATGCACTTTTGTCATTTGATGAGCCATTTAACTTGGGTTAAAGATATCATAGATTCATGTCGAAATAGTGCTGTCATCACTCAGGCTAAACTAAGCCAAAATTTTCAGGAATCCTGAAAGAACATATTAAATGTCTGGCTTTGTATTTGATTTGTTTACAAATTTGAGGGACAAGGGTGGCATAAATCCATGACAATTGCCTAGAGCAGATTGTTGCAGCGAGTAGAACTTTTTGTGCTTATTAGGAATAAATGATTGGAACGTATCAGTGTCATAAATAGATCATGTAGTGGAAAGAGAGGTGCAGACCTGATCAAAACTGTTATTTTGCTTAAAGGCAATGTTAACAACACTTGTGCAGTGTGTCATAATGAACGTTGTAAAGCTTCTGGAAAAACATCTCCAACATAAGAAATAGGCTCTTAATGCAACTAAGTCAAATTATATTAATGAAATATGTTTGTGTAGGAGTTCAACAAAAGTTTTTTTAAAATACTACCATGAAGTGGTTTTAAAATGCATTTTCCTGCTTAATATAGCCAGGACATCTGCTAATGTGAAATTCCTAGATTATAGAAACCAGCAGAGGTCTGCAGGCAGCCCTGCTTCTCTTGCAGGATTTGGGTCAACCCCACTTGAAAGTATAATGTAGTTGAATAGTATATATATGTGTGCATAAAGATTTGCTACTGACATGTTGTAAAAATAAAGTAGATGTCTGCATGTTTTTTGATAACCAGGCTTCTAAGTTAATTTACTACTTAACTTACAGAAAATCTGTTATCTTAGTGTTTAGTACAAAGTGAAGGTGGTTCTGCGTTAGTTTTCCTAACCAAGCATAAGTAAGAATATTTCTGGCTGAAGAAGTGGCCGCAATAATAACTATCTTCAAGAGGATTGGAGCAGCTGTGTTCAGGGGTTTCAGAACAGCCATGAGCTTTCAGCAAAGACGTTTAATTTGTCACTAAGTCAGAAATACATAAACAAATTCTCTGAACCCCGGATATGTTACTTACTCACCAGAACATCGTCTTTGAGATGATGCCAAGGGGGGAGCAGATAGAGCAGAGCAGCAAACAGGCAGTGATTGAGTCCATCTTGTTTTAATTGCTTGAGAACTATTTGAAACTTGACAGAGAATCTAAAGTACTTAGAGAAATACAGAGCAATGTCAGCTTAGAATCACAGAATCAAGGTTGGAAGAGACATTTAAGATCATCCAGCCCAACTGTCAATCTAGCACTATCACTGTAAGCCCTAAACCATATCACCCAGTGCCAGATCCACATGCTTCTTAAACACCTCCAGGGATGGTGACTCCACCATCTTCCTGGGCAACCTATTCCAATGCCTGACCACCCTAAGAGTGAAAATCTTTTTTCTAATGCCTAATCTGAATCTCCTCTGTCTCAATGTCCTTTTTTAAAATGAGGATCCCAAAACTGAACTCTGGTCTCAGGGTGTGGCCTCACTACTGCTGAGTACAGGGGCATGATTGCTTCCTCCATCCTGCTGGCCACACTATTCTTGATACAGGCAAAGATACCATTGGCCTTTTTGGCCATCTGTGCACTGTTGGCTCATATTGAGCCATCTGTCAACCAGCATCCTGAAGTCCCTTTCTGCTGAACAGCTATCTAGCCATTCTTCCTCCAGCCTGTAGCACTGCATGGGGTTGCTTTGACCCAAGTGCAGGACTCGGCACTTCATCTTATTGAACCTTGTCCAGTTGTCCTTAGCCCATTGTGCATGTAGAGTAGGTAATCTGACATAACACCTTTCAGTCAGGCTATATTTCTTTTTGAGCTTGACTTCCAAGAAACTCTTGTGAGATGAGTGTTTGAGTAAGATACTGTGAGCAGGTAGAATTCAGTGTCCCTTTCTGTGTGCTATGCCCCTCACATGTAACCTGTTACTGATTTTTTTTCAGGCATGTCAAAAGTTTGCCCCAAATGAGAGTGCTAATAGTCTAATGGTAATCATTAGAAAAACAGTCAAGTATATCTCATCAGACCTTAGGGATTTTGTTTTTGGGGTAGAAACAGCTTGTCAATTTTGATATTACTTCTGTGCAGTCTTCAACATTCTGTGTAAGAGACAGATGAAAACATCCTCATCACTGTGGAATTTTGGTTCTGATGAGGCACAATCTGGCTCAAATTGCAGCCAGCATTACAGGACTTAAGCCAAGCATTTCAAGCTAAGTGTGTGCATAAGGCTCAGAAAAGTGGTTGAAAGTCTTCTAAAATTTGAACTAACTTTAGCCCTATCCAGAAGAGTAGCTAAGTCCACAGAAATTACTGCTTGCAAGGTATGTCTCTGAATCGTGGATTTAAATGGAGATGGGCCTGGGTTCTTCCTTTCATGTTTTTGAGCATACACAGTTGGTTTCAAGATCACAGCTTTATATTTTAGATCTGTGATTGCTTTAAAGAAGCTTTTGTAAGCTGATATTCTGACAAAGTTTTCTTAATAGTAAGCAAAGTAATATGTTTTCTGATCAGGCTACTGGAGGGAAAGCCTGGGAATTTAACTGCTGTCAGTGACAGATTCTCAACTAATGCTGACATTAACAGCATTAATTATCTGTGGTTCTGAAGGTATGTTGCTGAATTCTTTTAGTGTCCCAGAATGCTGTCTGGCATCCACATGATGACACAAGTTCACTGGGAATTTGTACTGGATAAAAACAGGATTATTCACAAAATCATTAAAATAGTTGACTTCCCTGTAGTCTGTCTGGTAATGCTGTTTCTTCTATGATCAGGTTTCAGTAAGCAGGAAAAATGTTTTCACCCACATACATGGAAATAAAAGTAGACTACTGAGTTTTAGTCTTGCAGACTGTTTGGTATTAATGCAGTGTCATTGCATGGTGAGCGATTATTTGGCTCTTGAACTTTCTTTCATCCTTTAGGATGCTAAATATTTTTTAAACAAATTTGTTGATGAGAAGTCATACAATATCAGATCATTCTAGTTCCATAATGTGTTGCTTGCATGTTGAGAATATGGATGTTCTTGGTAAGTTTGAGCACTATAAGTTCAGAGAGATAAAGTTAGGAGTTATCTCCTGCCCTGAAATCATCCTATCACACTTCTAAAAAGAATGAGCTCTGTATAGTTCTCTGGATTGGGAAGTGGCTGACTTCTCTCAAGGAAATGGAGGCTTGTAAACAAGTGAGGTGTATAGCTGTACTAGCAAAAGGGCTGGTTTATCACCTGAACTAGCAGGTGAACTAGAGAGGAGCCAGCATGCCTGGGCTGCCTAGATCCAGCTCACATTCAGCCCTTTAATGTAAGTCCACATTGTCATCTTGTATTTGCCAAACATTCCTGGAGCTTTGATATGCTTCCATTCATCACAGCCTGCCATACTTCTCCTATGTCGTACAAGTGGTGTGTGTTAGGCTTACGCTATCAGGAAGGTCTCCTACCCCTCCCTTTGGATTTTTCTTCTGTATTGCTATGTACCTTTCCAGAAATAATACGGGACACATTTTTCATGTGGGGGAAGAGCTGAGCTTCAAACATACGAATCTACACATATATTTGAAATAATAGTAAAGACTAAGAGGTGGAGTATTAGGGACCTTGAAATTTGCATTTCTGGGCTAAAGCTGTCATATGGCCCAGTCTCCCTCAAGAGGCCTTGTCCTCCTCCCAGATAGACTGTCAGGTCCCAATTCAAGACTTGTGGCCATTTGTCAATAATTTCTGGATGTCCAGAAATTGCTGGCTTTTTCATTGCCTCTATACAAAAGTTCAGTGTATTCTGGATTAAAACATCAGTCAAACAGTGCATATGTTGTAGACTTGATGTCTCTCATACAGATCTTTCTGTCTTTGAAATTCCAGGGGCAATATGGTAACATCATGCCATTTTGTTCCTGAAATCTTATAAGACAAAATATTTTGTTTCAGAACAAACAAAACCTTTGGGGATTTCTGCTCTGTTAGAATTCTGAATTTATATCATCTTTTGTTGTTTCTGAACTGAGATGTCTATACATACATTTTCTTAATATTGACACATCCTGCTGGTTGCAAATTTTAGTTTTCATCTGTCTGATCCACAAAAGTCACTGCACAAACCTGAAAAGAAGAAACACTAACGGCTTGCAGGTATCCTGAGTAGCGTAGCATACCTACACAGGGAAGCAGATTAAGAAGATGTAAGCAACTTCTAATTTGAAGTTGCCTAGGTCCTGGATGCTTTGCTTTGCAATCTGATGTTCTTTTCCTGAGTAATTTTTTTCAGAAAACTTATCAACTTTTTTATTTTCTAAGTAGAAAGATACACAAATGTGCATTTTGTACAACAGTTAACAAAGAATATTGCTGTATTCTGGCAGTTGATCTGGTGAGCTCTGCAGTACATTAATATTCCCTAAATCAAGTGTTTTTATAGTCCAACTAAAACAGGACTGTGTCCACAGTGTTGGTCATAAGCTTTACTTCTTTTATCTTTACTGGCAAGTATTCTTCCCAAGATCATCATCTTGCTTTTTTTGGGATATCTCCACAACTAGAATGTTTCTCTAAGCTTTTTGTACTTAATTATAGTACTAGTTGGATGAAGCACAGTTTAGCTTTTAATTCTGGTTTTTCTGTTAATCAAAAGATTCTTAACAAAGACCACACAGTGCAAACAGAAAGTAGTTAATAGATTCTGTAGTCTAAAACATAGTCTGCCTGGTCAAGTTCTTGTTTGTCAGTGTTCTCCACCCCACAGATGTTCTTCTTAATATCTTTAAGAAGTTTCTAAACTGTACTGTGTGGCGAGTATCCTATGGTCTTAGCCTCACTTGGCTGATTCCAGATGCTTCTTGAGGCTTCCAGACTTTTCATAGCAAAGTAGGTCCTAGCAGCCATATGAAATCCCCATGCTTATATTTAAAGTTGGTCAGAATACACTAGATACTTCCTATTACTATTTTTCCTGTAAGCAGTTACCACAAGGAGATTATGCAATTTTGAGTAAGCAGAGAGATGACCCACATGATTGCGAAAGAGGGGAGTTTCTTGTGAGAATGTGAAGATGTAACCCACATGGTGGAAATGTTTGGGAGCTACCAGCTTGAACATAAAACAGACTGCAGCTTGTGGCTTGCTCTGCATTAGTGTCTTTGCCAACTTTGATTATGATGGAGCCAGCTCAGTTCATACTTACTGCAGCTTTATCAGTAAACAGTGTGCCTACACCCACAGTCATTAGGTTAACTAACTACTTTTTCCAGGGCTTTCTCTGCACATCCTATTGATTTGGGTTAGTTTTCACTTGGATGCCTGCAGTACATAGCAGAGAGCTATAGTTCCCTCCCCATGTGCACGTCAGCTGAAGAGATAAGCTTGAGCAGACCAAGCTTTTTCTGGATAGTTTATGGCAATAGCCTGTGGTTCAAGCGGTTCATTTGACAGCCTAGACTGTCCAGACTTTCAATGTGAAGTTACCTGTGTTGAGCAGATGCTCCAAAGCAGCTAGCTGTTGGGTTGGGACCTAGCTTGTGGGTAAGCCTTGATCAGTCATAGGGTGGCAACATTAGACAGGCTATTAGGTCTTTGGAAAGGATCTTTGGGAAGTAGGCAAGCACTTTAACTCCACTGCCTTCGAAACTACAGGTTTGGCCTGGGTTGTCCAAGGCTAGACTTGCTATTTGAAAGCAAATGTGAAGTTGCAGAGAGGGATGTGACAGCATGATGGACAGGAGCAGAGTAAATCGTCCTAAGCAGAGGTACTGAAGTTGTGTGCTGAAGCCAAGTATCAATTTTTTTGTTATGCTGAAGCTAAGTCCAGCAGGCGTCATGAGTCACAGAATCAGTTAGGTTGGAAGGGACTACAGTGGGTCATCTGGTCCAGCCTCCCTACTCAAGCAGGGCCATCCTAAAGCACATGGCTCAGGATTGCATCCAGATGGCTGTAGTGTACCTCCAGTGAGGGAGAATCCACGACCGCTCTGGGCAGTCTCAGCCAGTTCTTAGTACACCTCACTCACTGTCCACTTGTCCAACTCTCACTTCTGAAGTTTGCCTATGAGGATGCTGTGGGACACAGTGTCAAAAGCCTTGTTGAAGTCAAGGTAGACAATGTCCACTGCTCTCCCTTCACCCATCCAGCTGGTTGTTTTGTCATAGAAGCAATCAGGTCGGTCAAACACGACTTACGTTTAGTGAACCCGTGTTCACTACACCCTCAATCACCACGATTTAACAGAACCTGAAATGATTCATGGTTTGTGTTAGTATACAGGACAGGGAAATGCAGCAGTTGAAGAGTGTAGTGAACATATTACAGCAAAATAAGGGGGTTTTGGTCATAAATCTGAGCACTAAAATGTTCTAAATCACCTTCTGATGTCTTCATTGATGGAGACTACATAAAGATTGTCCTTCAGCATGTAACCAGACAGTTAGGACAAGGTAGTGTAAATGCTCTTGCCATGCAAACCAGTCTTGTTCCCTTAAACAGCTCTATCTTCATGTATTATCTTTTCATGATTACATTTCACAGTACAATAAAAAGACCACTGCTGCTTCACAATTAGCATGCAGTAAATAAAGTATACCCTCATCAAGGATGTAGTCCCACAGAAAGATGACAAAGAAGGGTGCTGGATAAACATTTTGTAGGGCAATAACAAGCTTCTAATAGCAAATACATGCTGGTTATCATGACACAGAACCTCAAAAAGTTAATTTGGAACAAGTTGACTGGTCTTGATACAGATTCTCTCTTTTTTTCCCGGAGTACTATAATTTTCTAATTGCATTTAAGTATTTTTATTTTGGTATGATGTAGTAAAACTTGTATAGCATTAAAATAACATTGCAATTAAGTTTCATGTAGCTGTTTATTTTCAGCTATATTCTATAGGGATGAGAAAGTAAATAAACAACATGATTCCAGTAGAAATATTTTATTTAAAACATCATGGGTCAAATTCCATTTGGTATCAACGGATAGTGACAATACAATGATAGCAAATGCTGTGAAATTTAAGCATGGCATGCCAGAGTCATCTGTGGGTGTAACACCTCATCCATCAGCAGTTTCCTGAAGGAAGCATTTGGCTTCCCATGTCCTTTGTTCAGTATTGCTGTTACATAACCTTCCTGGTCACTCGTATACGGAAGAGTAAACTGAAATTATGCTAAGCAGCCACTAGACCTCTTAAAAACGATGCTGTTTTCTGTTAGCCTGTGACTTTTTTCATGCATATGACTGCTTTTCAGATGTCAAAAAACCACCAATTGTAACATGGATGTAGCAAGGCCATGCAAGAGCTTTGTTGAAGTAGTTGTGTACTCACTATGTTTGTATAGTTTTACGGAAGAGTAAACTGAAATTATGCTAAGCAGCCACTAGACCTCTTAAAAACGATGCTGTTTTCTGTTAGCCTGTGACTTTTTTCATGCATATGACTGCTTTTCAGATGTCAAAAAACCACCAATTGTAACATGGATGTAGCAAGGCCATGCAAGAGCTTTGTTGAAGTAGTTGTGTACTCACTATGTTTGTATAGTTTATAGAATTGTATAATTTTAGGGGTTGGAATGGACCTTACAGATAGTCCCAACCCAACCCCCTGCAATGGGCAGGGACACCTCCTCACTAGACCAGGATGCTCAAGGCCTTGTCCAGCCTGGCTTTGAACACTGTCAGGGTTAGGGCATCCACAGCCTCCCTGGGCAACCTGTTCCAGTGTCTTAACAAAGTTGATATGTCAAGTCTTATGGCAGTGAAGAGAACATTTTGGAAGAAAGCATAAGGCCAAATTCTGTCAGTTTAACGAAGCAAGTTCTCCTTCTGTGGCTGAGGGTAGGATTTGTTTCTAGGCTTACTGACTTCCAGTTCTATGATTTGGTGTTTTGAAGAAATTGTTTCATTATTTGCATGGGCCAGGTAAGGGTAGCATGACTCTCATATGAATGGATGCTCTAAGGACAACTCTTGCAGTGGTTCTGCCAATAAGAAACTGGAAAGCACGTCTCTTGGGAACAAAGGCTCAGGATTTGTATCACACAGATACACTGCTTATGCTCATGAGTACATCGTGTAACAGGCATACCATGTTGTCTAAAGGAGTATGATAAACCCATATGTTATTATCTTCCTTTTCTCTCTTTTTTTTTTTTTTTACTTCCAGATCAATGCAATCCGATCAGTTGTTCCGAACAAAAGCAATAATGAGATAGTTCTGGTGTTGCAGCAGTTTGATAACAATGTAGACAAGGCTGTTCAAGCTTTCATGGATGGTGAGTACAGTGTACCTTTTTCACTAAGGCTTGAGGGACTCGATTGTGTGCTAAACTATCTATTGTCTCTAGTGGCTCAAGATATATTCTGTAGACTGAAATCTGCTCTGTGTGATGCTTAGAAAGTTAATTTTTTTTAATAATTGATTCTCCTGTCTGCATCTTTGCTTCTTCATAGTATGATTTTGACGTGGCTGTTTACCTGTTCTACCTGACTTTGCCATTTTTTATGCCATTCTTGTTGCAGACCTCCTTCTTTGTTCTGCATGAAGGTTAATACTTTATAAAGTAAATATGTCAGGAAATGAGTCCCTATTGAAGATACAGTAACTACTAGGAATGTGGGATAGTTCTGAAGCAGATAACCAGGCCCCTAAACCCCTGAATTTGATGCATACATTGACATTTAAACCTCAATCTGAATTTTGCAAATAGTCTTGACATTTATAATGGTTGAACCAAGACTCCATTGAAAGTTGGAGCCATTCTAAATCTGGATCTGAGTTTGTATTTTGCGTCATGAGACAATCTCTAATGAAAGGTCACTTGTATTTAAATAACGCTTTCCTTATAAATATATAATGTCAAGTATTTTGAACTTTCACCAATGTTTGTGAGAAACTCTTTGCAGGAATAATGGCATACTAGAGCAAATCTTAAAATCTTTGTAGCTGGGGGCTGCTTAAAGGATACTAGAAGGTCAGTGGTCTCAAAAGCCCTGTATATCATACAGGGCCTGTCTCATTTTTGCCATGTCAGCAAGTTGCCTATTTCATATCTATTTTACTTCAGAATAGTTTTGGGTTTCGTTTGCATTAAGTTACTGAAATATATAAGCCAAAAAGCATTATGATATACTAGGAATTACCAATATACACAAAGCAGGTGCAAGCAAACTGGACTATTTATAAATGCATCAGAATTTTTCCATCAGATCTATGTGTTTCTTTTTGATTGAGGCATCTGCAAAGCATCTGCACAATTAGATTCTGATAGATATGTGGAAATCGACTTTGTGCACACACACATGGAAAAAGCAAAGGCATCTAATTAACAATAATTCTGTTTTCCTGGGATAAATAGTGGGGGGTTGTTCCATGACTATTTAGTAAGTTACTTTCATTCAGTTTATTTTGTCTTAAGTTACTACTGCTCACTTGTGACCTGGGAGTTGTTTCCAATGACTCCTCAAAAGCAGAAGTGCTTTCATAGAAGTGCTTTCATAGCCATGTGTCATTGTCTGCTGTAAGGAAGAAACAGGGCAAACACAAACCTTACAGGAGTGCAACGAAGTCATGAAGAGAAGGAAGCTGTTGTACCCGAGTTCAGATTGTCTTTGTTTGTACTTCATCAGTTGGTGATCACTGTGCTTGATGTGAGTGAGTGTTTGAAAACAGCCAGTGTTTGTTACTTTCTGGAGACAGTGTGAGAAAAGACATGTATCCATGCAGATGACACTGTGAATAGAAGCAATTGAACACTTTGAGTTTTTTTTCACACGAATGGCAAAAATTGCTTAAGACTGAAATTACACTTGTAGAGAAATCATTGCCACATGCAATGAAAAACATGGGGGTGGCCATGCTGAGTGAAAAGACTGAGCACCTCCGTTCACTGCTTTTCTCAAAGGTACTGCATGCTAAATCAAGAAACATTCAAATTTAGTTTCCTGAGATAATTTCCTATCTTGTTTTGTATCTGAAGTGGCATTTAGGTGATGTCTCTATTATGATTTTATTTCTACATGTGAAATTTAACTCAAGGTTCAAATATATTATTTGCTATGTTAGTGTTTATCTAATTAATCATAATCAGAAGGTCTGTTCAGCCGCATTCTAGATGTGCTCATCTATGGTGGGGTTGGTACTAGTGGTTTCAGATGAGAGCTTTGGGACTTAGACGGTGCATTTCCAACAGGAAAAAACTGGGGCTAGTTGGATGAATTGCTAAAACAACCCTCACCATGTGTTCACAGGGAAGCAAAGCAAAGATAACACCAGCTAACACAAAAAGGGTGTTGGTTGATACTGTGAAAACAGTTAACAAAGCTGTCAAGTGAAATCACATATTTTCAGCAGCACGGAATAAAATGGGCAGCAAATGTCTGGGTTTATTTCTTCATACTGAAGCATGGTGCCTGTCAAAAGATAGCTTACCTCTAGGAGAGGGAATTGTACTTACAGGTACATAAGTATGTATGTGTGTAATTAAGTATGTATATAGTTATGCACAAACTAGAACTTTTCTTGGCCTTCAGTCTGCATTGTCATGTCATCTAGGAAACAAAATATGGCTTTGATGCATTCCATACACATTTTCTCACAATTTAACAAATTAAGCATAGCATTGTGAGCAAGATACATAATATTTCCTAATGTGAATAATAGGTTCACCAGATAATCTTGGATCTGGATTATTGTGATAGAAGAATAGTTTTAGTACATCTGAAAACCTCACATGTCTTTGGCTGATTACAAGTTAATGACTCATGGTGGTCTGAAAACAGCAGTTATTAATGCTAATATCACGAGTTCACTGAAATGAGTGAGAGGAATGGCTGAGTATGAAATGCATTTGGAAAGGGTAATAAATGAATATTTACTAGGTTTGTCCAGTGATGGTGAAGTGACTATTAAATGCAAGCAGAAGACCTTTAACCTGGTTGTGATTAAAAAGATTATTGTGGTAGATATTGCCATAGTAGTTTGGATGACGATTCAGATTGCATACTTACCATGAGCATCTATTCAGCATTAGGGTCCAGAACAACAA
>NW_008686671.1:0-2238 GCF_000695815.1 Acanthisitta chloris | reverse complement strand
TTTTCTTCTCACATGACAGCTAGCACTGGTCTGATCAAGGCTCTGCTTGCTTTGTTCAATAAATTTATCTAACCAACTTGTTATGGCTGCCAGACAGAATTTCAAGTATACTAAATTGTAATCATTTTTTGACTATTTTTTTCTGCCAGGCTTAAGTTTACTGCATTTGTATGATGCACAATTTATGCAGGAGTCCACAAAATCATTCTTTTGGATGCTAATTAAGTCTTTATTTTTTATGTTCTAATGTCTTCTGAATATGACAGGTAACACATAGAAAATATATGATAAAAATGCAAAGTTTTTAAAATTTTCTGATGCTCTAGAGTCAGGGTGGACTATATAGTGTACTCAGTGTTTACACCAGGGTGCTGAGATACTTCCCTTTTCAGGCAAGAAATTTGAGTGTTGATTTTTCTGGGGCTTATGCTAATGCTTTGAGTTAGGCACACAATCACGTTGTGGAATGAAGTCCATGAAAAAACATTAGTGCTAAGTAGACCATCCACTGTAGGTAAGGTAATCAAAATGGGCTAACTAAGAAGAAGAAAGACATCAGTACCCATTTTGTTCTCCCCATATAAGAGAATTCACAACAAATGGAAATGCTGCTCAGTTAGGAGACTAGAAACTGTTCTTGAACAAACTTGTTCTTCATAGCTGAACTTTTGCTGAAATGTTCTGTCTTTCCTTTCTCTAGGCAGTGCAACTCAGGTTCTAAAGGAATGGAATATGACAGGGAAAAAGAAGGTAAGAACTTGCTCTTGAGAATCAAAACTTTTTTAGATCACTTATCAGCTCTCTGTACTTGAATGTAGTACTTTTATTTTGGCTAGTTCTTTGCTTTTTCCAACATAGGTGACTTTATTCACACCTGTAGTCAGAGCACTTGAAAGCAAATTTGTACACTATTTTTAATCCTGTTCATTTGTCACTGTCTTGCTAAGCCCAGTGTTCTGAGAGTTTCTGGGAAGTCAGATGCTGGACAAGTACAGAACAAATCCCAAAACAGCCCAGGTGTAGAAACACTTTTTAATAAGCAACTGCATCTTGGATAGTCACAGCTTTTTATAGTGCTTGAGCTTTTGCTGCCAGGTGTGAAAATAACTTGTGCATAGGGGTCATCTGTTAGTAGTCATGCATTAGGGACACTATCAAGTTAGATACTTAAAGTATATATTTGGGATATGATCTTCATGCTTCCATATCTCCGACCTGGAACTGTACCATGAGGCTGCCCTGTGAGTCACTGTCATGGAGGTGCTTCTTTATGGTTGGAAGAGCTACACCCTATGCCCTGCATGATCACTTTCTACCTGATCAGAGTGATGCCTTAGGGGTTTGTCTGTGTTACTGTGTGGATGTTCCCTGAAAGGTTACAAACTGCTTGTTCTAAGTGCAAAACATTTTGAGCAGTATCTTAACAGACCTCTGTTGTCATTTTGCAATGCAAATGTTTTGTGTGAAAGAAAAGGAAAAATGAGTTTGGGGCTTCAGATTTTATTTGAAATGGTTTATTTATTGGGCTGAATTGATGCAATGTGCTGTATAGCACAGCATGGCCTGTAAATTGCATTGCACCAATGTCACTTTGATGGCATTTTACAATCATGGCCAATTTACTGACTATTCTGAGTTTGTATGATTTGCACTGAGTGATGTCTCTGTTCTTGTGATATTTCTCCATTTAGAACAATAGGAGGAAAAGAAGCAAATCTAAACATCAGCAAGGCAATAAAGACCCTAAAAACAAGAATGGTGGACCTGAGAAGGCATCTCAAGAGCCTCATCGAATATGTGACTCTCATATGAATGGATGCTCTAAGGACAACTCTTGCAGTGGTTCTGCCAATAAGAAACTGGAAAGCACATCTCTTGGGAACAAAGGCTCAGGATTTGTAGAGTCAGCACTGGGCAGTCCAGAAATCAGAGGTCAGTTCATCTTGACAGAGGGCATCATTTTAACTGGTAATAGGCAAGCCTCCATTTACGTAAAGATCGGTGTATTTTTATTGCCATGAAGTAGAATAATATGTTGGAGAGATGTATTTATGCAAAATAATGCACATAGGTATTAAAGTCATGCACTATTCACCTTGTAAAGTATTTCCTTGCAAAATGTCTTTTTTTTTGTTTGTTTTCCTGGAGACAAATCAAGCTATATAATTATAGTATATAATTATATACATAAGGGTTATAATAATATATAAAGGGTTAACAACTGGCTGGATGGCCCAG
>NW_008686670.1:735-1219 GCF_000695815.1 Acanthisitta chloris | reverse complement strand
AGGGCTGATTTTGGGGCAATTCCCCCCCAGGTTTGTGCAGTCCAGGGCAGAACTTGGAGGGTGATTTAGGGCTGAGTTTGGGGTGATTTTGGGGCTGACTTTGGGCTGATTTAGGGCATGATTTTGTGGCTGATTTTGGGCTGATTTAGGGCTGATTTTGGGGTGATTTCCCCCCAGATTTGCACAGTCCAGGGCAGAACTTGGAGGGTGATTTAGGGCTGAGTTTGGGGTGATTTTGGGGCTGACTTTGGGCTGATTTAGGGCATGATTTTGTGGCTGATTTTGGGCTGATTTAGGGCTGATTTTGGGGTGATTTCCCCCCAGATTTGCACAGTCCAGGGCAGAACTTGGAGGGTGATTTAGGGCTGAGTTTGGGGTGATTTTGGGGCTGACTTTGGGCTGATTTAGGGCATGATTTTGTGGCTGATTTTGGGCTGATTTAGGGCTGATTTTGGGGTGATTTTCCCCCAGATTTGCACAGGCC
>NW_008686670.1:0-638 GCF_000695815.1 Acanthisitta chloris | reverse complement strand
CCGGTTTGGACCGGTCCAAGGCGGATTTTGGGGGTTATTTTTGGGTGGTTTTTGGGTGGTTTTTTTGAATATTTTGGGAATGATTTTGGGGTGATTCCCCCCCAGATTTGCACAGTCCAAGGCAGAATGTGGGGGGTGATTTGGGGCTGATTTGGGGCTGATTTTGGGGCTGATTTTGGGGTGATCCCCCCCAGGTTTGTGCAGTACAAGGCCACATCGCTGGAGAAGCAGCACAAACATGATCTGCTGACAGAGCCTGATCTGGGGGTCACCATCGACCTCATCAACCCTGACACCTACCGCATCGACCCGGGGGGTGAGAGCACTGGGACCCCCAAAAACGACCAAAAAAATCCCCAAAAAACCCCAAAAAAATCTCCAAAAATGGGAGGACCAGCCCAGATCCTTAGGGATCAACAGAGGGCACATCAACCCCCGGGCTGGGGGGGCTTAGGGGGCTGGAATTGAAGGAATGGACCCCAAGAATGTGGGGGGACCCCAAAATTGAGTGGAGGATCCCAATATGGGAGGGCAGGACCCCAAAATTGGGGCAGAAATCCCCCAAATCCAGAGGGATCCATGGGGAAAGGAGTGACCCCCCAGCCCAGAGCTTGGAGCTTCTGGGGGGGCTGATGGGG
>NW_008686669.1:0-1072 GCF_000695815.1 Acanthisitta chloris | reverse complement strand
GATTCCCTTCTGATCTGTCCATCCATCCCTTCCTGGCTCTGGACACAGAGAACACAGGATATTCCCAGCTCTTTTGACACCCTTGAACATCCTTGGTACAGACAGAATTCCTTGCCACAGGATGCTGTCAGTATTAGAAATGTGAATGGATTTAGGAAGCAACTGCTCAAGGCCACGGAAGAGCTACTCTCCAAAGCCTGAGAGTCAGGAATTCGTGCTCTGTAGCTGTCCTCCACCTGCATTTAAATTGATCGATACCATCTAAATGCAGTGGCTCACATTTCTCCCTACTGCATTTCACTCTATCTTTTCCAAACAATTCATGTGCTTTGTCAAGCTCCTATTCTCATCCACCATGTTGCAACTGCCTCTGCTTCCTGCAGGTCTGTGACATTTCACCTTCTGCAGCATATCATCTAGGCCATTA
This sequence comes from Acanthisitta chloris, assembly GCF_000695815.1. Classification (NCBI taxonomy): domain Eukaryota; kingdom Metazoa; phylum Chordata; class Aves; order Passeriformes; family Acanthisittidae; genus Acanthisitta; species Acanthisitta chloris. Next base: position 645 of record NW_008686669.1, on the reverse strand, counting down.
CTGGGAATCCTGGAGGGAATCAGATGCAGGAGAAGCCTCTAGTGAACCACATACTTTACGTTGCTCCACTTTGCAATGAACTGCCCTTAGCACTCAGCTGGCACAATAACCCTTTCAGGTCTGCAGATATTCTACAGTAGTTTCATAAGGATCATTTTGTCCTGCCTTGGAGAGTGGAAAAAAAGAGTCAGGAAGCACAATGATTAATGCTTTATTACAGCGAAGATACCTAGGAGTCATACCTTCTCCTACCCATAAAGGCCATAAATCATGGAGTACTTTAGGTCCTCTTGTCCAACCACTTGCTCACAGCAGTTATTTGTATCTGGTTGCTGAAGGCTTTTTCCAGTCAAGCTCTATCTCCAAGGCTGGAGATAACTGTTCACATGCCACAAACCCCCTCACACATTTCCATTACACATAACACGAATTTCCTACTGAAACTTGCAGCCATTCCACCTTGGCTACTTGTGGCTCCAGGAAAAGCCTCAGGATTTCCCTGCTGAAACTTGCAGCCATTCTACTTTGGCTACTTGTGGCTCCAGGAAAAGCCTGGCTCCAGCTTTTTCACCCTCTCCAACACGCAGATGAAGCCTGCGGCAAGACTCACATCTCCCTCAAACTCCTCCTCTTCAGGCTGAACAA
>NW_008686668.1:0-1443 GCF_000695815.1 Acanthisitta chloris | reverse complement strand
CCTGTGTATCTTCTCACTGGCAGAGCATAAGACACAAGCAAGAAAATGTCCTTGGTTTAGGATAAACACAATCCAGCAAAACCAAAACATCAGTGAATTATCACTCTGAATCCAAACACTGCACTACACTAGCTACTGAGAAGATTAACTCCATCCTGGCTAAAACCAGGACAGGGGGTGACTAGAGCGATGGAAAAAGACCAATTGGCAGCACAGAGGTGAACCCATCTGGGCTGCTGAATTGTGTCAGGACATCACTTCCCAGGGTAGGGACACTGGTTCTAAAAGTACATCATATAGATGCACATGTATCCAGGAGTTGGGCTAATGAAGATCATCACATCAACAGACAGATGCATTAGGCTGCCAAGATTAACATGTCTCAGGTGGATCTGGACTGGCAACATAAGGGTGAATTATTTCTGGCTCAGTGGGCCCATGATGCCTCAGGTCATCAGGGAAGAGATGGAACATACAAATGGGCTTGTGATCGAGGAGCGGACTTAAGCATGGACACTATATCCCAGGTTATCCATAACTGTGAAGCTTACACTGTGATCAAGCAGTCCAAGCAGGTAAAGCCTCTGTGGTATGGTGCGCAATGGTTGAAATATAAATATGGAGAGGCCTGGCAGATTGATTTCATCACACTTCCACAGACCCGCCAAGGCAAGCGCTATATGCTCACAATGATAGAAGCAACCACTGGATGCCTGGACATGTACCCTATGCCTCATGCCACTGCCTGGAACACCATCTTTGTCCTTGAAAAGCAAGTCCTGTGGCAACATGGCACCCCAGAAACAATTGAGTCAGACAATGGGACTCATTTTAGAAATAGCCTCATAGACACCTGGGCCAGAGGGCAGGTATCGAGTGGGTGTATCATATTCCTTATTATGCATCAGACTTTGGGAAAATTGAATGGTACGATGGACTGTTAAAAACCACTTTGAAAGCAATGGGTGGTGGAACCTTCAAACATTGGGATCTACATTTAGTGAACACTACCTGGTTAGTTAACACTTGAGGTTCTACCTATCAATCTGGCCCTGCCCTATCAAAATCTCCAAGTACTGTAGAAGGGGATAAAGTCCCCATGGTGCATATGAGGAATATGTTAGGGAAGACAGTCTGGATTAGTTCTGCCTCAAGCAAAGGCAAACCCATCCATTGGATTGCTTTTGCTCAAGCACCTGGGTGCACTTGGTGCAGAAGGATGGGGAGGCACGATGTGTACTTCAAGGGGATTTGATTTTTGGGTGAGAACAATCGATAATGTTAAATTGTATGATCCTGGTTGCTGAATGATACTGCCACTGTATGCTATCAATCCCATGGACAGTGAGTATGGACTGCTCCAGATACACCAGCTGTGAGCTCCTGATGCAGCTTGCAACTACCCAACAGCACACCAGCCCTCCTGGCCCTGAATGACATTGA
>NW_008686667.1:28758-29005 GCF_000695815.1 Acanthisitta chloris | reverse complement strand
AGGGGAGCTGCAGGGTCAGTGATGGGGTTAGGGGGATTTGGGTGTGTGTGGAGAACTGGGGGGGGCGAGGGGTGTGATGTGAAGAGAGCAGGGCAGGGCGTGATTTAGGAGGGTTAGACTGGATATTAGCACAAGGATTTTCCCCCAGAGGTGTTTGGGTGCTGGGACAGGGTTGGATGTCAGGTCAGGACAAGGTTCTTCCCCCAGAGGTGTTTGGGCACTGAACAGGGTTAGGTTGGATGTCAGG
>NW_008686667.1:19460-28662 GCF_000695815.1 Acanthisitta chloris | reverse complement strand
GGCACAGAGTGGATTGTTGGGGTGTCCCGTGCATGATTCTTGTGTGTCCTAGCTCAGTATATTCCATGATGGAGCTGTCAGGGCTCCTCTCCCCATCTTCCTGCCCCCACCTGCATCTCTGGCTGCCCAGGGATGAGAAAGATGCAGCACCTGGGAGTGGGTGGGTGGGATGAAAGGTTAGTGTGTTTATCCTGGAATTCTAAGGGAATAGTGGGTTTATTCATCAGCTTTCTGGTCATCTGGTGCTGTTGACAAACACTGCTGGGGGTGGGAGCTCTCCTGCCACGTGCAGGACTTCATCTTTCCATAAGACTGTCTTGTGAGAGGAGTTTAGTGTGACGTGAAACACTTATAAAGCTCTTCTTCATTCATTTCCAAACGGCTCATGAGTCATCTCTGCTGGCTACTTGTCCAGGATACTTGTCCCTGCTTGTCTTACCGTTCTGGTTTGAGGATTGGAATGTTGAGTTCTCTTGTGTGTAAAATAACAGTGTTTCAGGTCCTTGGGTTTGGCTGATTTGGAGTTATTCTCCCCAGAGTTGTCCTCATGGTGCTGTGGAATTGGAGCTGGAAAGGTGTTGGGTTTGGTCACCTGGAAACAGCATCAAACTGTTTCCAGTGTTCCAGGCTGGGAATGAGCAGGATTTTGGGAAGGGACACAGCCAGGACAGGTGAGCCAAAGGGTCACTGATGGTTTGGGTTGGGATTGTTCAGCCTGGAGAAGTGAAGCTTTGGAGTGACCTAATTGTGGCCTTCCAGTGCCTGAAGGAGCTACAAGGAAGATGGAGAGAGACTATTTCCAAGGGCCTGGAGTGGCAGGACACAGGGAATGGCTTCCCACTGCCAGAGGGCAGGGTTAGATCCGGTGTTGGGTAGGAATTCCTCCCTGGGAAGTGCTGAGACACTGGCACAGGTTGCCCAGAGAACTGTGACTATTCCATCCCTGGGAGTGTTCCAGGCCAGGTTGGATGGGGCTTGGAGCCACGTGGGCTGGTGAAAGGTGTCCCTGCCCATGGCAGGGATGGGGTGGGATGATCTTTAAGGTCCCTCCAACCCAAACCATCCCATGATCCATTCCCATGTGTCCCAGTGCTGTTGGAATGGTCACACTCCTGTGTTTGGCTCTTTGTTGTAAGCCACTGCTGCTCAAACAGCAAGTGCATCTTTGGAACTCTCCCTGTAGCTGTGGCTGCACCATAATGAAACATTCCTGACACAGATACAGATTCCAGTCCCTTTCCTGCCTCTTGTCTCTCCTCCACAGTGTTTATAACCTCCTTTTCCATTCAAATCCCTACCATGACCCAGTTTGATTTTCCTGCCCCTTCCTCAGGGCTCTGAGGGAGCTCTGAGTGCCTCAGAGCTTGTTCCTGCAGGCAGTAATGACAGTGTGGCTCAGGATCTCAGGCTGCAGAGGTTGTCTGGCACCTGCTGCTCTGAGAGCTACTAATTTCAGTTGGATTTTCCAAGTGGTGAAGTGGGGACAGATTCCAGGTCAGGTATAGATCAGGGAGTGATCCTGCTCTGGGTTAGAAAGTGGGAATTCATGGTGGGAGGATGAAGAGCAGAGGAGGATGAGGAACAGGACTTGATCAAATAATTCAACTGCCAAATAACTAGGAATCAATGATGATTCTTGTTTTAAGATCTGAGAAGTCTTCACAAGTTTTTGTCCAACCCCAGAACTTTGGCTTTGCTTCTTAACTTTGTGCCTGAAAAATCACCTGTGGTTGTTCAGGCCAACAATAAATGTTATATTCATAATGATGATTTTATTTATGATGTCAAGAGCTTCTTGTTTCTGTAAAACTTAATGGTGTTGTATATGTCTGTTAAATTTAATTGTCCATTTCTGGTGCTCTCCAGAGTGCAATGAAGCTTTCTCCCCCCTCACATGAAGAGATTAAGTGTCAGAGTGTTTAACTAGCACAGATCTTGCTGCCTTCAGAACCACTTTTCCCTCCACTCTGCCCTTCAGGTGGTGTCCAAATGAGAGGAATTTTGCCCCAAGAGTTCTGCAGAGCTGTTTTGTGAGACACAAAGGAGCTGAGAAGTGAAGTGCACAGGATACTTCCTGCCAGGGATTTGGAGTGGAAAAATAAACTTTGAAAGTAAATGTAGATGTCTTGGAAACCAAACAAACGTGAAGGGTTTGCTTTTGAGGCACCTGGAGAACTAGTGGAGCAGCATGGAAGGGGATCAGCCACCTGAGGGCTGAGTGTCTGCTCAGGTCTTAGGGGAGCTGTGTCACCCAGAGTTGGGCATTTCAAGGAGTAAATGTGTCCACTTCCATCCCACCCTCCAGTTTAGGGGGGGACAGGCAATATCCATCAGTCAGAGGTTGTCACTGACCATTATCAGTAGTCCAATGTCCCCTCTGTGCCTGTAGCACCAGCTCTGACTCCTCGTGGTAAGGAGCAAACTGAACTGCAGGGCAGTAATTGCCTTCCAGCTACTGTTTATGAGGGAAGGGAAAGTCTTGTTTGCTCTGTCTGCGTTTCTGGAGCAGTCAACAAACTCCTGTCTGTTCTCTAGGTCTGCCCTGGCATGAATAGGCTTTGAGGAATGATTTCTACAAGTGCTGGGACTCTCCTGCAGCTTTAGCCTGCACAGGTCCAGCAGCTTTTTGGGTCTTGGTGCCTTGAGCTGCGTTTGCTGTGAAAAGCAAACCTGTCTTAGGGACTCAGCAGCAGATTTGACTAAAATATGTAGAGATATAACCCCTTCAACCTGCTCTCTGCTCACTGGGGTTTTTTTCTGTGTGCTGTGTTTGCAAGAACTTCAACTCTTTAGCTTAGAAACCTGAAAATTCTTTTGCCTTGTTTACCAAGTTGCTGTAAATTGAGCTGAACTTGCACCCACAGCATCTCCAGAGGGTGTTCTCCTACTGGTGTGTGCTGGGGGAAGCCTTGGGCTGGGCTGCCTAATAAGTGTATTTTCTAGGGGTGAGTGTGTTATCCAGAGGATTTGGAAGAGTTTCCATCCTGATGCTCTGTTGACTGAGGGTCTTTATCCTGGTTAATGTGTGACTGCTCTGCTGATATCACTGTGAGCCCCAAAGCTTAGAGCTCCTGTTGTGCTCTTAGGTCGACAGCACAAGAAGGTTTTAAGGATATTGTGTGGAGAAGTTGGGAATGTGAAATAACTTGAAGCTTGTTGGCAAGTGCCTCCTCCCACCTGAGGAGTTAAGCAGAGGATGAAGCTTGGCTCTGCAGCCTTTGGAGCTGCTGATGTTGGAATATTGATTAATCAATGTGCTCTCCTGGAATTAAGCTCTGTGTGATGGATGTGTGGCGAGGTGGAACTGACACTTGGTTTGTATAGAATCCCAGAGTGGTTTGGGTTGGAAGGACTAAAGGCTCATCCATTGTCACCCCTTGCCATTCCTCCTCATCCTGGTGCCGGGCACCACTGGAAAGAGTCTGGTACCACCACAGAACCATAGAATTTTAGAGGTTGGGATGGAGTTTAGAGATGATCCAGTGCCAAACCCCTACCATGGGCAGGGACACCTCCCACCAGAGCAGGTTGCTCAAGGCTTCATCCATCTTGGCTTTGAACATCGCCAGGGTTGGGGCATCTACTACTTCCCTGGGCAACCTGTTCCAGAGTCTCACCAGACATTAGTCCTCCTGACACCCCTTGGAGATGTGGATTCTGTGTGGCAGAGAGGGTGTTGTATTTCTGCCCATCAGAATGAGACCCAAAGTATAAACACTCCTACAGAACCGACAGGTGATGCCCCAAACCTGACCACGAATCAGGATGGGAAGACTAAAACCCAACCCACAGTAGGTTCAGAACTTGCATCCTGAAGAGATGGAGGGACATTCCCATATCTCCATAAGCAGCTTCTGTTGTGACGGGACTTTTTGCCGAAGGTTTTGGCTGGAGCTGTGTCCTGGATCCTGCTGTGTCTCACTGGAGACATGTGACAAACACTTCAAACCCAGGGCTGGGGCAGTCCGTGAGCGCGTGCATCGCGGCGGCCCCGGGATCAAAGGAGGCCTGTCCAAGAACAAGGATGTCTCTCACCAGGGCTCAGCTCAAACTTCAGCCCAGCACTTGGCAGAAGAAGCTCAGATTCCATAAATTCAACCTATAGGAGTCCTTAAGCATTTACTCCAAGGAAAGCCAACAACTCTGCCAGTTTCGTGGTGTGGTTCAGAGATTCACAGTGTGTTAAGGGGTTGGGATGGAGCTTAGAGATCATCTGGTCCCAACCCCCTGCCCTGGGCAGGGACACCTCCCACCAGAGCAGGTTGCTCAAGGCTTCATCCATCTTGGCTTTGAACATCGCCAGGGTTGGGGCATCTACTACTTCCCTGGGCAACCTGTTCCAGAGTCTCACCAGACATTAGTCCTCCTGACACCCCTTGGAGATGTGGATTCTGTGTGGCAGAGAGGGTGTTGTATTTCTGCCCATCAGAATGAGACCCAAAGTATAAACACTCCTACAGAACCGACAGGTGATGCCCCAAACCTGACCACGAATCAGGATGGGAAGACTAAAACCCAACCCACAGTAGGTTCAGAACTTGCATCCTGAAGAGATGGAGGGACATTCCCATATCTCCATAAGCAGCTTCTGTTGTGACGGGACTTTTTGCCGAAGGTTTTGGCTGGAGCTGTGTCCTGGATCCTGCTGTGTCTCACTGGAGACATGTGACAAACACTTCAAACCCAGGGCTGGGGCAGTCCGTGAGCGCGTGCATCGCGGCGGCCCCGGGATCAAAGGAGGCCTGTCCAAGAACAAGGATGTCTCTCACCAGGGCTCAGCTCAAACTTCAGCCCAGCACTTGGCAGAAGAAGCTCAGATTCCATAAATTCAACCTATAGGAGTCCTTAAGCATTTACTCCAAGGAAAGCCAACAACTCTGCCAGTTTCGTGGTGTGGTTCAGAGATTCACAGTGTGTTAAGGGGTTGGGATGGAGCTTAGAGATCATCTGGTCCCAACCCCCTGCCCTGGGCAGGGACACCTCCCACCAGAGCAGGTTGCTCAAGGCTTCATCCATCTTGGCTTTGAACATCGCCAGGGTTGGGGCATCTACTACTTCCCTGGGCAACTTCCACCTTCAATCCTGCGTGAGGACAGCAGAGCCTGAGCACAGCCAGAACCCTCTGACTGCAAACACTGAGGGTTTGCAGAGGAATCCTTCCATTTCTGTGCTGCTGGTCATGCTTTGACCACTACAGGACTTGTGGTTAGCAGTTATATAAACTTGAGGAGTTCCAGGCCAGGTTGGATGGGGCTTGGAGCATCCTGTGCTAGTGGAAGGTGTCTCTGCCCGTGCCAGGGGGTGGAACTGGGTTATCTTTCAGGTCCTTCTAAGCCAAACCATTCCATAGTTCTATTTATGTCCCCATGCCCAGCTTCAGTAATTCCAGCTGAGCTGCTGAATCTCAATCACTTTTCATTGCTGGCGATGTCCCCATGCCCAGCTTCAGTAATTCGAGCTGAGCTGCTGAATCTCAGTCCCTTTTCATTGCTGGCATCAATACCCAGAAATCAGAGGCTGCCCAGGCTGAGGAGAGGGAGCTCTGCCACTTCTTTTCTCTTCTGAAGCCTCTGCAGAGAAGCTTTGCCTGGCCAACACCCTCTGAACTGCTTTGTTCGTGCCTGGGAGCTGAAGGGCAGTCTGAGCCCCAGCTGAAGGTTCAAGAAATGTTAGCAGATCAAAGCAATTCTTTATCTTGGAGATGAAGGCTTAAATGTGCTATCTGTGGGTTCTTGCAGATGCTTATCTTCTGTGAGCTGCTGCCCAGCTGCAGCCCTTTGGTCACTTGATGTGGCCACTGGGAGGCTGTGCATACTGAAAGGCTGTTTAAGAGACTGTTAGAGTCACACTCCAAGAAGTGATGTCTGCCTTAACCTTTCCAGCTTGATTTATGAGGGTCAGTGATCAGAGGTGCAGGATTGGGCCTTGCTGAGACACACAGAAGGTTCCTCTGAGTGTTGGGATGGAAAACCTCCTCCAACAGTCCCTTTTTTTGCCATCTGGAAGATTTGAAGGAAAGGCAAATCTTCAGCAAGATGTTAAAGAAGCCTCAAACTGCTGTAAGACACAACTCCAAGTGGTGCTGCTCCAAATTTGGCTGATTTTAATTAAGCTGGAGGAATGGAGTGTTGGCAGAGTGAGGACCAGAGTATGTTGAGTGTTGTCTTCGATTTGGTTAGGAGTGTTGAAGAGTATTTTTGGTCCATGGGAGGATCTTGTTTTCTTGGGGCTTGAGATGCTCAAACAATTTTGGCTGCCAGAACATGACTCATGACAAGAATTTTAATAGCCCTGGTGAAACAGGACCATCCCTCTGAAATCCTGCTGGGGCTTCTCTGCTGTGTTGTACTGGATTCTGACTTTAAACTCGCTGGTTTTCCTGTTAGCAGGGCAATCCTAGGGGGTTGTAGCCACCCTTAGGCTCCTATTTTTAGCCAAATTTGGCAGGTTTTGGGGACTGGTGTCAATTTGGGGACCATTTGCCTCTTCATTCTTGGGTGCCTTCAGCTCTGGGGCCATGGAGCATCTCTCTGGCTGTGGTGGAACCCCAGCTGGTTTGTGTTCCTGGAGTATCCTGGAGTATTGCAGCAGATGAGGGATTTGTTTGTATCCATAGTTTTTTGTCCTACCAGAATGACTCTGTTGCTATGCATAAGGTAACACAAAGCTGCTTAGGCTTCAGCTTGGATGACTGAGTGGGCCAAGCTGAATTTGGGACTTGGGAAAGAATCCAGGAGCTCAACTCAGTCCTGAGCCTGAATTGATGCATAAGGTGAGCTCAAGGAGTTGTACCATCCCTAACCTCTGAATTCCAAGCCCATGATGCTGCAGCTGATGCTTCAGCTGGAGATGAGTAAGGAGAGTGATTACAGGGAGAGCTGCTGCTCTGGAGGAGATACAGATGTTGAGTAATTTCCTTCTGCAGCTTAAAAGCTGTGGTTAAAATGAGGCTCTGGCAAGCTGAGCCTGTCTAGCTCAGCTCTGCAGCTTAGCAAAGATGTGTCCTGTTGGGGAAATCAAAGCTGTGAGTGTGTTTTAGCTGCCCTGGAACATTCTGGCTGCTTGCACAGTGCCTTCCCTTGGCTCATCCCTGCCCAGAGTGGCAGTTTGAGGAGGTGTTGTGGTTGTGTCTCTATCCTAGGGAACTGCTGGCAGGGGCTGTTGGTTCTCCTGCCATGTCTCAGCAACCTTAGTCTTCTCTGCTTGATGTGCAGAAGCAATTTTGCAGGGATGTCTTTTCCTGAGGGCAGAATTTGGGTGCTCTAATGTCAGTGTTCTGAGATTTCAGTCCACAGGCTCGTGCAGGGATTCCCTTTGGGACGTGGATGTGAAGTGTTTGACATTTGCAGTGTGGGTGGAACCGATTCAGAGTTGATTGAATCTATTTCTGATATGGGACAGGAATGTTCTGTACAGCCAAGCCATAAAACCTTGGGAAGAGCTATCCTTAGTGACCCCCTGGAGCTCCATGACCTCTGGGGCAAGAGGAAATGCAGTTCCAGCCCAATGCAGAATTAAACCTTTGGTTGTTTTGACCTTGACAACTGTTTCCTCTTGACCTTTAGGACCTTCTGTTAGTCTTCACTAACCTGCTGAGCTGCAAACTCTTTCCAGTGAAGTAGAATCATGGAATATCCTGAGCTGGATAGGACCCACAAGGCTCATGGAAGTCCAACTCTTGCCCTGCACAGGCCACCCCAAAATCCCACCTTGAACCGTGTGATGGGGAGAACAATCCCAACAGTTTTGATGGCTGGAATCAACTTGCTGTGGACCTGTGTTGGAATGCTGAGTTCCTGACATGGATTTCAGGATAGATAAGCAAATTGGTGGTGCTGTGTGGGTTCCTGGGTGGGCTGTGGGGCAGTGATAGCTGAACTTCTGCCCAGCCAAGTGCTCTAACAACCTGTCCTCCACTGCAGGGCACAGCTTCATCGCCTTCCCTCGCCACGAGGAAGAGCATCTCCAGAGGACCATGAGCTGGCACCCCTGTCTCCTGATCCTGGGCCAGAACTGCCATGCCAAGTGCCAGTTGCTCAACATCCTGCTGGGTGAGAAGCTGCTCCCAACCACCAAGATCAGCAACGAGGAGAACTGCAAGCGGCGCCGGATCCGCTTCACCCACGGCACACAGACACGGCTCAGCCTGGCCCTGCCCGAGCAGTACGAACTGGTCCACATGTTGGCAGCACACAGAGGCCACTGGGACACCATTCCAGAGGAGGACTTGGAGATCCATGGGGATAATGAGGATCCTGCTCACCGGATCGCTGAGCTGGAGGTCATGTTGCCATACTCACTGCTGAAGGTAACCAGGTGTCCATGACCATCCTCCCAGGGAGACTCAAGGTGGGGAGGCACAGGTTGCCTAGGGAGGTTGTGGATGCTCCAGCACTGGAATTGCTTGAGGCCAGGTTGGATAAAGCCTTGAGCAACCTGGTCTGATGGGAATTGGTGGAGTCCAACACCTCCAGGGATGGTAAGAGGCATCTGGATATGACACTGGAGGATATGGGTTAGGGGTTCCAGCAGTGGCAGGTTAATGGTTGGATTGGATGATCATATAGGTCTCCTCCATCCTCTGATTCTGTGATTCTGGTTGTCCCTGCCCAGGACAGGGGGTTGGGTCTAGATGATCTTTAAGGTTGACTCCAACCCCTTCCCATTCCATGACTCTCTGTACCATTTATAGTCCCTGGTAAAATGAATTGTGTCAACTCCCAAGCATGGGAATATTTGCCATCAAAGAGAAGCTGAGCCTGGTGTTAGGGTTTTAGCTCGACATCTCTGTGCTGTTGTTTCAGTGCTGACTCTTAGAACTGTCATTCCTCTGTGGTGTTTCCATCCATCTCAGGAGTCAAGTTCAGGCAGAACTCCAAAGGTCTCCTAAAATTTGATTCAGCTTCAAGGTCATTCCGAGTTAGCTTTGCTGTCTCATGGTAGCTTGAAGCTGTTACACAAGGAGATTGTACTTGATCTCTGGCCTGAAGGTTTTGTTGTCAGGGAAATCTTCCTTCCAATAAAACCTGATTCCCTGTGGCAAAGTGGCTTTTGCAGTGCTGTGGTGCCACTGGAGTTGGAGATGTTAAGGAATCAGCTCCCAGTGCTGCTTCTAACATTGTGTCTTTGAGTTTCCTTTTACTTGTCCATAAAAGCTGTTCCTGGCTGGATTGTTGCAGTTTGGGGCTTAGCAAATCCCTTT
>NW_008686667.1:18556-19428 GCF_000695815.1 Acanthisitta chloris | reverse complement strand
TTTCCCTACCTTAGACTGCAGGAACAAATGTTCAGCTGGAGCAATTGTGGTTGGCACTGAGAATCCTGGAATCATGCAATGGTTTGACTTGGAAAGGACCTGAAAGTTCATATCCTTCCACTAGCTCAGGTTGCTCCAAACCTCATCCAACCCAGGTTAGATGTCAAATGTCTGGCAGAGCCAATTAATTCTTAAACAGAATCTAAACAGGTGCAAAGAATATGATTTGTCACAGGGTAAACTTCATAATGGACCAATAAAACCCCAGAGTAGTTTTGTTCTGGAGTTGTGAATTGAGACACAAGTGTGATTAGGCACGAAATAAAGGCCCAGTTGGAAATACATTTTTCAAGCTCAGTCTGTAGCTGAATTTAAGCCTGAAGTAACAAGATCAGTCAGGTCACTGGGGTGAGTTTGTGCCTTGCAGCTCCTCTGGCAGAGCTGAAGTGCCATGTTTGCCTGTGAGCCATCTCCTCCTCTCCCAGAGAGCTGCAGCTCACTGCCTGCTCTGGATCTTTGCTGCTAAATTCCTGCCTCTCTAGGCATAAAAGAGTATTTAGCTTTCCATTTCTTCTCCTTGGTTGCATTTTTCCTGAGCAGCTCAGGCACTCTGCAGAGTGCACAACCCTCTCTGAGCTTTCTCCTGCGAGTGACAAAGATCTCTCTGTCTGCTCTGGTTATATTTAGGGCATTTAGATGAAAACAGCTACTGAGATTAATTTGAAAAGGGTTGGTGGAATAAAAAGCTCTTCCAATAGGAGGAAAAGGAGGGTGAATCACAGCTTCAGAGGGAGTCAGAGGGTTCCTGATAGAAATTCAAGGCACTGAAGGAAGAAGAAAGTTTTTAGAGGCTGATGGATCAGGATTTTACA
>NW_008686667.1:0-18539 GCF_000695815.1 Acanthisitta chloris | reverse complement strand
GCTGAATTCCAGGGGTTTGGCCTCTTGTTGAGACCTGGGTTTTTTTCCCCTCCTTTTCAGCTGTGTGTTTTCCAGCTCTGCTCAGCCTGGTGGGATTTTGGGGTGTCCTGTGCAGGGCCAGGAGCTGGACAGGATGATCCTTGTGGGCCCTTCCAGCTCAGGAGGTTCTGTGATTGTGTAGGCCAAGCAACAGAGTTGACAGAGATACCTGTCAGGCCTGGGCAGAGCTTCTGGAACCAGTGGGAAATGTATCCAGAGCCAGAATGGAGGAGTTGGTTGGACACTCTCCAAAGTTCCATGTCTGCACAACAGCTCCAGAGGAACTTCTGCTTTTTCTCTGCTTGTGAAACCAAACTCAGAGCCTAATGACAGTTACATCCAGGATATTCTGTACAGATCTGAAGGCTTTAGATTCACCCAAATAATGTGGAGGAGTTTGGGGCAGAAGGAGAGGGGAATCAATCTAATTTTTTTCCCATCTGTCCCTAGTATCTGGTTTATCTCTCCCAGCAGCAGAGCTCTGATGTGTCTCATCACCTCACATGGTGATCTTAGAGGTCTCCTCCAACTTTGATGGTTCTATGGTTCTATTCTGGACCTTCAAGGAGCATCTGTTAACATCTATGGGAGATTGTTTGAAGAAACATAATGCAGGAAGTGCAAGGTCCTACATCTGGGTGAGGGCAATCCCAGACACAGCTCCAGGTTGGGTGGGGAAGGAATTGAGAGCAGCAGTGAGGAGGGAGACTTTGGGGGTGACAGTGGATGAGGAGCTCACCATGAGCTGCAAGGTGCTGACTTGTTTCTTGCTGCAGATGTTTGTTTGCCAAACCCAAACTCTTCAGCCATTACTGCAGTGAAGAAAGGCTAAATTATTTCCGAGTTCATAGCCAAATATTAACTAAGCTGCTGTTTAATTTGGAGATCAATTCAACACAAGTGGAGAATATTCCTCTTTTCCAGATGAAACTGCCACTGGGGCACCCTGAGGGCTTTTTCTTCAGTGCTATCCAGGTCCATTCCAGCCCCTAAATTCTGTGGCACAGTCCTGGTTTGTCCCTTCCTGAGGCATGTCTTAATCCAAACTTGTCCCACAGAACATTCCACAGGGAATGAGGAGGGAGCCAAAATCTTCCTCTGCTTGGCTTTGATGCTCCGACAACCTTGTGCTGATGGAGAGGTGAACTGGGTTGTTTTCAAACCTCAAATATCAGGGATGGAAAAACTTTGTCAAAGCTGCTGTATTCCTTAGGGATTGCTGTGCTCAGGAATGCATCTAGGTCATGGGGAATAATCCAGTTAGCCAGACAGATTATTAGATTTATAGTGGGAGTAAACAGTTGGCTTTTTCCCTGAGTTTTATCAGTTGTGGCTGGAAGCTGGAATGGACTTCTCTGCACTGTTGGGTTTCCTCTGGATGGCTCAGCTGGATGGGAGAGGGACAGAGCTGGAGCTTCCCTTCTCCTGCCTTAGGGTTGGTGGGACTTGGAACTGCAAAATTTATGGGGAAAGAAGAGTTTCCAGCTGCTTTGACCAAGGGAGTGAAGAAATCCAAGTTGTGTCCAGGAGCTCTGAGAGGAAACCCGAGGTAGTTTGGGCTCCTTGGGTGTTTTTCAGGTGCTGTGGCAGTGATTCAAGGCACAGGAATCAGGAGCTGTTACAAACAGTAAAGGATGTGGTTAAGCACCTACTGGGTGATAATTTATGTACATCCTACTTAAAACCTGGAGGAATGTGGCCTGATCTCCTCCTGGAGAGTGTTTTATTCTATGTATCCAAACATTTTTTAGTTTGTAGGAACAGAAAGGTGTATTTTGAAAGGAATATGTTCAGTTTTCTGGTGTTAATGTTGGCTGAGACACTTCATTCCACCTTAGCATCAGGTTCCTTTGGGGTGTGCAGCATCAAACACCTGAAGTTGTCTTCATCTGTCCCTTTTCCCTGACAAAACTGAGTGTAGAAGACAATCCCAGGCCTGTGAAATTCTTCTTCCACCCTTGTCAAACCTGTTCTCTATTCCTAGTTTTCATGGCTTGGTGATGTATCTTTTACAGGGGAAGAATTCCTGGTCAGGGGAGAGAAGAGTGTTGCTCCTCAGAGTGTTTGTGGGCACCTCACAGGGTTTTTTTTGGGCTGTTCCTTCCAAATTCCCTGATAAAATGGAGTTGGAATCAAAGCTGTGTCCAGGACAGCAGAGTTTGCTGCAGGCCTGAGGTGTAGCTCAGGTCTCTTGCATGGGAATGTCTCTCTTAGTGAACTTCTGCCTCAGGTCCCCATGGAAACTGAATTAAATGGGCAAAATGGCAGGAAAATTGGGTGGGGGAAGTCTTTTAAGTAGAATCCAGGGGTAAATGTGTACCTCAGATGAATTGGGAGGCATGAAATGAGCTCCTAAGTGTGATAAAAGCAGTGGCTGTCAGACTGGAGTGATTCACAGGCTATTCCTGGAAGGCAAAGGAGCCAAACTGGTGCAGGAAAACACTGAGTTTGGGCCTTCAGCACTGCTGGGTGGGAGTTTGGGTAGGAATGGGGCTGAACTGGGTTAGCTTCTCTGCACCTCAAACAGTGATCAAACTGCCCAGAGCTTGGAAAACAGGGCAGGAGCCTCTTGGGATGCAGCAAATAATGCTTTGAACTGGTTTGGAAGGGAGGAATTCTCTCTTGGCTAACCCAACACACTTCAGGGGGTTCCCAGTGCACTCAGAGGCTCCACTTGGCTCATGGCAGGGCAGGATCTGCTTGATGCTTGATTTTGATTTGTTTTGTGGGATATGGGATGCCAGTGGTCATCCAGGCATTGGGGGGTTGGAATCCAGGGGTGAATAGCAGCTAATCTGCTTCATGTTATCTGTAACTCTGTGGGAGTGACAGGACTCAAGGAATGGCTGGAGCTGTGTCAGGGAGGGTTAGGTGGATATTAGGGAAAGGTTCTTCTCCCAGAGGTGTTTGGGCACTGAACAGGGTTAGGTTGGATATCAGGACAAGGTTCTTCTCCCAGAGGTGTTTGGGCACTGAACAGTTCCCCAGGGCAGTGCTCAGAGCCTGACAGAGCTCCAGGAGTGTTTGGCCAATACTCTCTGGCATTTGGGGTGTCTCTGCAGGGCCTGGATTTGTGCTTCAATGATCCTTATGGGTCCCTTCCAGCTCAGGATGTTCCATGATTCCATGAGCTGTTTTCTGTACTGGTGTCTGCAGCAGCTCTGCATCCTGTTTTAGACCCAGAGTGTAACTCTCTTTGCATTCCTGATGTTCCCATTGCCAAGTTGGAAGCTTTGTTGTTTTACAAAGGGTCTCTTAGTGAAGGCAAACAGGGATGAAGTTCCTTGACAGCAATTCCATGCTTCCAGCCCTGTCAGAAGGGCTCAAGTGTGCTCATAGCCATGTGACCTCGGGAGAACCAGCTGAGAAATCTTAGGAATCCATCGTGAGTCATAGGTATTCCCCAGATAGCAATCCTTGATCCCTAATGGTGTGACACAGCATGGACAGAGCTTGAACCTCTGCAGGACTTGTTGGGGTGAGGGACACAAACCCAAGGAATGGTCTTCAGATGCTCTTTGGGGAAGGCTAAGAGGTCTTGCTGAAGGAGGAGCACCAGTTGCTGGTGGTGTTGGGTTGTGTGTTGGTTTGCTCCTGTCTCCTAGAGACAGCTCTGGCTTCCTCCTTTGTTCCCAGTGGCTGCTGTGAGTCATCATCCTGGTGTGGATATTGCAGCCCTGCACATCACTTCTGCTCAGCTCTCTGGGCTCAGCTGGGGACTCCCAGGGCAGGAGTGACTTCCTCAGAGCTCTGAGAGTGCTTCAGTTGTTCTGGGGCAGAAAAATGATAGAGGCCTTCTGAATTATCACCCTCTGTTTGAAGCCAAAGGTGGCACTTAAATCCTCTCTTCGGTTCAAAGCTTTTGGTGTTTTCCTTCCTTATTTTAGTGGTGATACATGGAATCCCACCACTCTGCTTTGCACATCCAGAGGTGTCTCTGAACTTCCTTGGAAGGGAAGGCAGCAGTTTTCCAACTGGCCCTTTCTGGGAGGGTTAGGAAGAAGTGATGGCAGCAGGAGTTGTGTGGCCAAAGCTGTGAAGCTGCAGTAAGAAAAGAACTAAATAAAATCCATCTCTTGGCTTTTGGTTGGATTTAAAGGAAGTCCTAGCCAATATTGTCCCAACCATCTGTTCCTCCTGGCTGGGAACTTTTTGGAATAGCTATTGTGCTGCCTTTGTCTTGGCAGTGGAGACTTGTGTGGTGCTTTGTGCTGTTGGAACTGCATGGAGAAGTGGCAGCATGGGTTGTTTCCTCAGGGCTGTAGGGCTGGAAAACACCAGTGGGAGAGGTTGATGCAAAATGGGGCAGGTGGTAGGGCTGGAAAACACCAGTGGGAGAGATTGATGCAAAAAGGGGCAGGTATGGGCTAAAGAATTCCAGTTCCTCTGTGATGGCCCTTACTGGGACACTTGGTCTGAGTTTTGTTCTGAACTAGGCTGAAACACTTCACGGGCACAGGTTGCCCAGGGAGGCTGTGGCTGCCCCAATCCTGGCACTGTTCATTCCAGTTTGGATAAATCCTTGAGCAACCTGCTCTGGTGGGAGGTGTCCCTGCCCAGGGCAGGGGGTTGGGGCTGGGTGATATCTAAACTCCATCCCAACCCCTTAACATACTTTGATACTATGAAAACTCAAAGACACTTGGTACCAAATCAGAGTTCTGGAGCCAGTGGGCAGTGCTCCATGTCTGCATCCCTGTGGGATCAGCCTGGCAGCTGTGGATGTGCAGGATGCTGTGTGAGCCTCCAGCTCTGAGGGGATGGACCAAACCCTCTGAAGGGTTTGGCTGGTTCTGGGTTTGCACTTCGTGGTGGAATTGTGGCCTGTGAGGGCCTGTACAAACCTCCGTGTGTTTTGCTCTCTCCCTTGGCAGGAGGTGGACGTGGTGGTGGCTCCATGCCGTGGGTTCCAGCCTGCTGAGGCCACCCTGGAGGAGTATGTGAACCAGGTGCTGCCTGTGGTGGTGTTTGCCATCAGTGAGGCTGAGCTGTCACCCTCAGACGAGCACGAACTGCGCCAGATCAAGGAGAAGTTCTCCTTGCCCATTTTCTTCTTCCGAGTGCCAGAGGTTGGGCCAGAGCTCATCTCCCCCAACACCCCAGACACTGAGAAGTCCTCCCTTTACTGCCAACTGATGGATTTGGAGTACCTGAGCACTAACCACTGCAGCTGTGGAGCTCCTGGTGCTGATAGTGATGCCCAGAGCATGTTGGTGGAGCAGCTGGAGAAGCTTCGGCTGCTGAGCACCTTCTCCAGGCAGGTCCTTCAGAAGCACCTGGTGGAAGCAGCTACCAGCCTGAACGAGGTGCACTGTCGTTGCCTCAACATCTTCATCAACCAGGCCTTTGACATGCAGAGGGACCTGCAGATCACCCCCAAGAGGTTGGAGTACACCCGCAAGAAGGAGAATGAGCTCTACGAGTCCCTCATGAACATTGCCAACCGCAAGCAGGAGGAGATGAAGGATATGATCGTAGAGACTCTGAGCAACATGAAGGAGGAGCTCTTGGAGGATGCTGCTAACATGGAGTTCAAAGGTAATCCCTGGCTGGGGAGTGGGGATGGGGAGGTGTGGGGCTTTAAAGGAGAGTCATTTCCTGGGAAGGAGAGGGAAAAGGATAAATGGGAATGGCTTCAAACTGATGGAGAGTAGGTTTGGATTGGATATTAGGAGGGAATTCTTCCCTGTCAGGTGCTGAGGCACTGGCACAGGTTTCCCAAAGCAGCTGTGGCTGTCTCAGCACATCCAACCTGTTCCAGACCAGGTTGGATGGTGCTTGGAGCAACCTGGACTAGTGGAAAGTGTCCCTGAGTGGAACTGGATAATCTTTAAGATCCTTCCAACCCAAACCATTCTATGATCCTATGTTTAATCCTGCAGTTAGGACCTGGATCTCTTTGCAGATGGGAAATACAGAAGATATTTCTGTTCCTTGCAAGGATCACTTTAGAGTGCCCATGCCCAGTGTTGTCCTCATCAAGGACTTGTTTTAATTGCAGCAGAACCTATTTACATGCTGGAAACACCCAGCAAACTGAGGCTTCAGTGTGCAGGGTGTGTGTTCACTGCCTCTTCAGGCATTAGGAATGATTCTATGGAGAGGAAGGAATCTCTGGGCTCTCTGTCCCACTCTTCCCAGCACTGGAGCACTGTCCTGCCTGAAGTCTGCACAGGCTGAAACCTCTTGCAGTAACTCCTTGGCTGCCTTTATTTGCACCACACACATCCCTTGGAGCATCCTGCTGGCTCTCAGCAGTTGGAGAACTCTCCCCAGGAGGGAGGTGTTATTTTGAGGAGCTAATGCCATCTGCCAATCCCTGGATATGTTTTTAAGGAGTCTACACTGGTGTTGGCCAAAATCCAGGACAAGCCTTGCAGCTCCTGGGAGTAATGTAGTTACTCAGAATGATAACAGTGCCTGAGCAAGGATTGCTCAGTGGTGGTTTAAAATGCCAAGTGGTAATCAACCTTTCCAAGGGACCAGGAGAAAATGTCCTGTACCTGTGTGGCTGTTGCATCACTTCCCTCTTAACCTTCAGCATTCAGCAGTGCCTGGAAGGATTTCCTCATCTGGAGCTAGATTTCCTGGGCTGGACTAATTACAAACACAGCTTTGTGCTGCTTCTCTTTGATTTTTGGGGCTGATAGTTGCCTTGTCATCACTGTACCCACATAAACCTGTAGTAGCTCTGGTGTGGAGTTGGTAGAGTTGAGTATCCTGTGGATTCCAACACCAGTGAGTGGAAGCAAACAGTGTTTTCCACCTTGGATTTTTAGCTGGAGTAACCAACTAATCGTGGAGTGTTGAGGGGTTGGGATGGAGCTTAGAGATCATCCAGCCCTTAATCTGAATCCAGCAGTGGTTTTTATACCATCTGGAGCTAAAGTAAGGAACCTCTGAGGGAAAACCATGGCAAAAAGGCCTTTGGAGCAGGAACTGGTTTGGCTGGGGCTGTGCTGCAGCTCCTCAGGGCACTGAAGCAGCTCTCAAAGCTGTTGTTACAACCACCATGGATACAAAGGGTGTTTCTTTCTCTTCCTTTGTGCAGATATCATCATTCCTGAGAATGGGGAACCAGTTAGCTCCAAGGACATCAAGTGTTGTATTAAGCAGATTCAGGAACTGATTATTTCTCGGTTGAACCAAGCAGTTGCCAACAAGTTAATTAGCTCAGTGGATTATCTGAGGGAGAGCTTTGTGGGCACCCTGGAGAGGTGTCTGAAGAGCCTGGAGGAGTCCTGGGAGGTTTCAGTACATCCTGCAAGGAGTTTGGAGAAGCCAAAGGATGTTTCTGTCCACATCACAAGCAATTATCTCAAGCAGGTATGGTGCCTTGGGTGGCTCTCTAGGATGGACTCAATCACTGTCTTTGTCCTGATCAGTCAACTCTGTCCTGAGCCAGCAGGGCTGGGGGGCTGGAGATCCTCTGACATCAGAGGATCAGAGCTCTGAAGTGTGTGAGGGTCTGGGTCACTGAGGGAGTACAATCCCTTCAAACCCTAACACTTACCTGTCCTAAATCTGTATCTAATAACCAGATTCCAGCCTAGAAACACCCATGAGCTCAATGCCCTAAAGGAACTGAGCCAAGGGAACGGAATGTCCCACAGAACATCCATTTCTTAATTTCCAGTGGGTCTAGCAAAGTGTTTTTCACCTTGCAAACTTCCCCTTGTTTCTTCTTTTCCTGCTTTGCAGATCCTAAATGCAGCTTATCATGTTGAAGTCACTTTCCACTCTGGCTCAACAGTGACCAGGATGCTGTGGGAACAGATCAAACAGGTAGGATCAAACTGGTAGAACCTCCAGCAGTTCTTGAGTGTGTCCCTGTGCAAGGAGGAACTTCTCCTCACAGCTGCTCTCCACACTGGCTCTGGGCACATGTTGCTTCCCCACTCAGCACTAAGCTGTGTGTGTAGGTCATTCCTGGGAATGCTAATCCCTGGAGGTGTTCCAGGCCAGGTTGGATGGGGTTTGGAGCAACCTGGGCTGGTGGGAGTTGTCCCTGCCCATGGCAGGGGTGGGATGAGATGATCTTTAAGGTCTTTCCAACCCAAACCATTCCATGATTCCATGACTCCAGAGATATTTGCTTTACATTTCATATGGGAGTGTTTTCCTGCTGTTCTGAAGCAGTAAAAGGGATGATGAAACTCATGGTTGGTTTGGGTAACTGGTTATTTATTTGGGTTTGTGGTTTTCTTGTGGGATTTTCCTTTGCTTGTTTTGCAACGTGTCTTGATTTGGGTCATTTCACTCTTCCCTCCACAGAGCAGAGCAGATCTGCTCTGGTTTGTTTTAAATCTGTGTTAAATCATCTTTCTGAAGCCTCTGAGTGACCTTTATTCCCTCCTCCCTCTTGAGATTCCTTGTAAGGATGGGTCAGAGGAACATGAGTTCTCCCAGAGAGGTGCAGTGCAGATTCCTCCTGAGATTTCTCCCGCAGGCTGGGAGAGAGATCCAGCCTGGGTGTGCAGCACTTGGATTTCTGTGGCTTCTAATAAAGGCAGGGGCAGGGCAGCTTAAGCACCCAGTAATTAAGGCAAGTGGAGCAGTAGTGCCATGGTCTGGCTGACATGGAGGAGGTTTTAGGTCACAGGTTGGACCTGATGATCTCAGAGGTCTTTTCCAACCTAATTGATTCTCTGGTTCTGACTCCAGGGATTTCCACCCCTTGGCAGTGTGTTTGTCCAGCAAAAAGCTGCATCCCTGGGGATTCTCTCAGTCTGGGAGCATCTCTGTCCCTGATTCCCTGGATTCCTTCCCTACAGCTCTCTGGTTTTCCAAGTGGTGCCTGTTGGAGCTGTTCCTGGTCAGATGGGAAGGGATGGTTGAGCTTGTAGGAGTGACCTGAGCAGATAAATCAAATCTCTTCTTTACTGGGCTTTGCAGTAATATTCTAGTCCATGCCTCTGGATTAGAATCATGGAATGATTTGGGGTGGAAGGACCTTAGAGCTCATCCAGTCCCACCCCCTGCCCTGGGCAGGAACACCGTCCTCTAGCCCTGGTTGCTCCAACCTGACCTGGAACACTCCCAGGGATGGAGCAGCCACAGTTTCTCTGAGCAACCTGTGCCAGAACCTCAGCACCCTCTGAGTAAATAGTTAGTAGCTCATCTAAGGTGATGCTCAGCCCAGTTCTGTGCAGGTGACTCTGTTACTCCAACGTATCCCAGTAACTGGGTTGACCCTTGCTGGTTTCTGTGCTGGTGCCTGAGTTATGGCCCTGTTTTCCCAGATCATCCAGCGGATCACATGGGTCAGCCCTCCTGCCATCACCAGTGACTGGAAGAGGAAGGTGGCTCAGGATGCCATCGAGAGCCTCAGTGCCTCCAAACTGGCCAAGAGCATCTGCAGCCAGTTCAGGACGAGGCTCAACAGCTCCCACGAGGCCTTTGCAGCCTCCCTCAGACAGGTGAGTGTGTGGAGCTGCTGAGGAGGTTTGGCTTGGGCTGTGCCACTGAGGGAGGAGGAGTTGGAATGCAGGGAGAGCTCCAAGAGGAGGTGGTGCAGTCAGTGCTGCTGTGCTCAGGCAGAGGTGGCACGGCTCAGCGTCCTCATCCAAGGGCTGGTTTGTAAACTAGACACCCAGGGAGCCACAACCTTGTTTTCCACCCTTGGATTCAGGCAGGCAGGGTGACAGTGTCCCTGTGGTGCCTCTTGCAGCTGGAAGATGGGCACTCTGGCAGGCTGGAGAGGACAGAGGACCTGTGGCTGAAGGTGCGGAAGGACCACGCTCCTCGGCTCGCTCGGCTCTCCCTGGAGAGCAGGTCCCTGCAGGATGTGCTCTTACATGGTGAGCATCATGCTTGGTGCTGTTCAGCTCCTCCCTCCTCCTCCTGGAGCAGTCAGTGGGTGGAAAGGAGTAGGAGTGTTTTGCTTTTCACTCAACTACTCCAGTGAAGCCTCCGAATCAGAGGCTCAGGAAGGCTGGAAAAGACCTCTGAAATCGAGTCCAACCTGTAACTTATCACCACCATGGGAAACAGACCATGGCACTAAGTGCCATGTCCAGTTGTTCCTTGAACACCTCCAGGGATGGTGACTCCACCACTTCCCTGGACAGTTCCAATGCCTGACAACCCTTTCCATGAAGAAACTCCTTCTTATACCCAACCTAACGTTCACCCTCCATCTGCCACATCCTCAGCTCCTTGGATTCTGCCCCTGCTGGCCAGGGATGAGCTCTGGGCTGGCAGGCTGGGGGTGTGGAGGGAGGAATGAAGAAGTTGGGGTGTGTTTGACTGTGGTGCCTTGCAGGCAAACCCAAGCTGGGCCGGGAACTGGGCCGAGGCCAGTATGGAGTGGTGTACCTATGTGACAGCTGGGGAGGTCACTTCCCATGTGCCCTGAAATCTGTTGTGCCTCCAGATGAGAAGCACTGGAATGACCTTGCACTTGAGTTTCACTACATGAGGTATGTTAAGTGCTTTTTCTCCTGCCACACGTTGCTCCTTCATGTCACAGAATCATGTAGGCTGGAAAAGTCCTCCAAAGTTGAGTCCAACCTGTGATCTCCACCTTGTCAGCTAGGCCAGAGCCCTGAGTGCCACATCCAGCTGTGGTACAGACATTTGCATCTGCAGAGGCAGAACCTTGCTGTAGTTTTGTTGTGGAATCAGTGACCTGACCCCTTGGAATGCCAAGGCAGGAGGACAGTTGCTGGGGTGGGAGACACACAAGCTCCTTCCTGCCTTGATCTCATTCCCTGCTCTCTGTGCTCCTCACATTCTTGCTGTTTTGCAGAGTAGATTAGAATGAATAGACTCTAATAGCAAACAGTTGTCCCCCCCTGATTTTTGGGGGTTGAATTATCCCTTCTTTCCCACTCTGAAGCCCCAGAGGGAGCTGCTGGCTCTGCAGTGCAGGAAGCAGCTAGTTGCCAGTGAACAGCTGCAGGCAGGTGCTGCAGCACAGGCAGCTGAGAGAATGCAGATTTTTGGGAATTCTAACCTTTCACAAGGCTTTTTGGAGTTGAATTGACTCAGACTGTTGTGTGTTGTGGTGCTCAGAGCTGTGGAGCTGTGAGTATCTCCTGTACCACCATGAGTTTTACTGCAGCTCTTGGCCTTGTTCCCTTCCCAAGGTGAGCCCTGGCCTGGGGAGGAGGAGAAGGGCTAAAAATAACCAGTTTTCTGTGCTGAATGTTCTCCAGGTCTCTGCAGACACACGAGAGGCTTGTGCACCTCCATGGGTCTGTGATAGATTATGGCTATGGAGGAGGTTCCAGCATTGCTGTCCTGCTCATCATGGAAAGGCTGCACAGAGACCTCTACACAGGGCTGAAGGTAACAACCACCCTGAAAGTGTTAGATACCCCTGGAAGTGTCCAGGGCACTCTTCCCACTGCCAGAGGGCAGGATTGGATGGATATTGGGAAGGAATTGTTCCCTGGGAGGTGCTGAGGCTCTGGCACAGGTTGGACAGAGAAGCTGTGGCTGCTCCATCCCTGGGAGTGTTCCAGGCCAGGTTGGATGGGGCTTGGAGCAACCTGTGCTGGTGGAAGGTGTCCCTGCCTAGGAGGAGCTTTAATTCCCCTTCCCCAAACCACTCCTAATTCTCTCATATACAAAATATCCCCCTCTAAATATCTCTCAATCTGTAAACCCAAGGTGGAATTGCAGAGTTTTCAGTGGGTTTGGTAAGGAATAGGAAGTAACTTGCACGTGTAGGAGTGAAATGTGTGTGTTTGTCCCCCAGGCTGGGCTGGAGCTGGAGACACGGTTACAGATTGCCTTGGATGTGGTGGAAGGAATCCGTTACCTTCACAGCCAGGGGCTGGTGCACAGGGATATCAAACTGAAGAATGTCTTGGTAAGGAAAACACTCCCATCTGCCCAAATCCTGGAGCCTTCCAGGATCCCTTTAGTGGCAGAGAGAAGCACAAGTGGAGGAATAAGTTTCTTCCTCCCAGCTCTTCTAAGCTGTGCTGGTGTCAGCACAACTGAGGTTCCCCAACTGCTTTCCTGGGGCAAAGCAGCAGTGGAGTCACTTGGAGGTAAAGAGTTTGAGCTATAAGTGGGATGTCCAGTTCCTGCTTCCCTTCCATCCCAACCACACCTTGATGGAGAGGACAAGTCTTGTGCTGTGCCTGGGCTCAGTGAGGGAAGTGTCCAGGGGCAGAGAGGGTTCAGAGCTTAGTTCCCTTAGCCCAACCCTTGCAGTGCCAACACTTTGGAGCCTTGGTGTGACTAAGCTGTGCCAAGTATGAGCAGTTTGCCATCAGCTGCCTCTGTGTGACTTCTCCCACAGCTTGACAAGAAGAACAGAGCCAAAATCACTGACCTGGGGTTCTGCAAACCAGAGGCAATGATGTCTGGGAGCATCGTGGGCACTCCCATCCACATGGCTCCTGAGCTCTTCACAGGTAACTTCCCTCCCTGAGCCCACTGTGCCTGCAATTCCAAAGGCTTTTGCTTTGGGTTGTTATCTAACTTGCTCATGAGGGAGAAAATCTTGGGTTTGCTTTGCTTATCTGCTACCCATGCATCTATTCCTGTGTGTTCAGTACCAGCCTTGGAAGAGAACTGAGAGCTTCAGCAGCTTTGCTGGAGTGATTAATGCTCCTACAATTGGAAAGCTGAATTATTAATTTCGAGCTGGAAATATTTGGCTTTCATAGGCAAATACTCAGGAAGGATCTCCTGGAAGGGATTTCTAGGCTGTGCTGTGACATGGAATGTGAATTCAGTGTGTGTTGTACCTCTGGCAGGTGCTCTCAAGCAAGGCCTTCCAACAGCTCTGAGGTTCACACCTCCCTCCTCAGGATCCTTCTGGTCCACCAGGGCTGTCCCTGCTTGGATGAGGTTGAAATCAAGTTAGATCAACCCTATTTGTGTCTAATTTAGGTGTCACTCAGGTAGTTCTTACGACTAGGAGGTTGGACCTTGGCCTTGTGGGTGAGGATTGGCTTAGCCCTGGGGCACTTGGGGTGCTCAATCTGCCCCAGTTCCATGGGGAACTTGCTGGAAATGAAGAATTGCCCAATTTCTGGGCTGAGACCTTTGGCTCTGACAGATTCCTGGGCCTGCAGCAGAGCTGAGAGTCAGATGTTGGTGTTTGAGACACACCTGAGCACCCTCAGCTTGGCAACTGCAGGCACAAGTGAAGTAAGTGAATAAATAAAACCAGATAGAATAAATCTCTATGAACAAATAGATGAGAACTGGAAAATCTTCACTTTTCTCCCTCCACAACTCCACTGAGTGTTACTTGGCTTTGCCTCCTGGCAGTGCAGTTGTGGTTTGAGGAAGTTCTTGGGCGTTTGCCCTGCTGAGCTGCTGTGGTTCTGTCCTAGGGAAATATGACAACTCCGTGGATGTTTATGCCTTTGGTATCCTGTTCTGGTACCTGTGCTCGGGGCATGTGAAGCTGCCAGAAGCCTTTGAGAGGTGTGCAAGCAAAGATCACCTGTGGAACAACGTCAGGAGAGGTATGAAGGCTCCTCTGAGCCCCCAGGGGCACTTCCTGCCTGAGCAAACTCGAGGTGCTGAGGGAATTCCTTTCTGTCCTCTTGTAATTGGAAGGGAAAAGTGCAAGTTCAGAGTCAGTGGGGTTGGAAAATCCTCTAGTGTCATCGAGTCCAAGTTGTGACCCATCCCCACTTGTCAGCTAGAGCAGAGCACTGAGTGCCATGAGCAGTTGTTCCTTGGATACCTCTAGGGATGGTGACTCTACCACCTCTCTGAGCAGCCCCTTCCAGTACCTGACAACCTTTTCCATGCAGAAATTCCTCCTGATGCCCAACCTGAACCTCCCCTGGCACAGCTTGAGGCTGTTCCCTGGGAGCAGAGCCTGACCCCACCTGGCTGCACCTCTTGGCAGGAGTTGGAGAGAGCAGAAGATTCCCCTGAGCCTCCTTTTCTCCAGGCTGAGCCCCCTCAGCTCCCTCTGAAGTTCTCTAGCCCTTTCCCCAGCTGTTCCTTTCTCTGGACACCTCCAGCCCCTCTGTGTCTCAGTGAGGGGACACAGCCCTGGAGGTGCCTCCCCAGTGCCAGCACAGAGGGACAGTCCCTACCCTGGGCCTGTGGCCACATTAGTGCTGCTCCAAGCCAAGCTGGGTTGCTTTGTGACAGTCTAGAGCAACACTGACTAGTTCAACTTGGACAGATTCTGCTCAAAGTTGAGCTAAACTGAGCAGGATCAAAAAAGGCTTTGGTTAACCAGTTCTTTGCCAGTGCCACAGGAGCTGTGCTAACCTTGGGAAGCAGCACAACCCTTGTGATGGAAACCAGAGCTAGGCAGGAATGATCCCCTGAAGAATGTCTAATCCCTTGGAGGCTGTGGTGTGATCTGTACAGTCAAATTCTTCGTGTGCAGCTTGTGGAGGGAGCTGAATGTGGAGTGAAACACTCTGAGAGCTGTTCCTCAAATTATCAGCTCACTCCTGGGCCTGTGTGGGTTTAGAGTCACACTGGGGTTTGTGGTAGCTTACTCCTTCATGCTCTGTCCTGGGGTCAGAGAGTTTTCTGCTTTGTGCCATGAGTTCCTGTCCATCTGGGCTCTGCCCTCTCATGTGAGAGAGATTAGCTCAGATGAGTGAGTCTCCCATCAGCCCTGGAGGTTGCACTCACTGCTGGGCCCGTGGGGAACTGGCCCCAAAGCTCTGGGGGTGCAGGTGGGTGGCTGGGCTGGTTTCCCTGCAGGGAAGGACATTCCTTCTGCTCCCAGACAGTTGCAGAGAGGAGGCTCCAGTGGATCTAAATGCATTGACAGGCTGAGAGAGCTGAGGGTGTCCTGCCTGGAGAGCACAAAGCTCTGGGGAGACCTTAGAGCCCCTTCCAGGGCCTAAAGGGGCTTAAAAAGCAGGTGAGAGAGACTTGTTATATGAGGAGAGTGACAGGACAAGGGCTGATGATCCTAATCTGCCAGAGGGCAGGGACAGGTGGGATATTGGGAAGGAATTGTTCCCTGGGAGGTGCTGAGGCTCTGGCACAGGTTGGCCAGAGAAGCTGTGGCTGCTCCATCCCTGGGAGTGTTCCAGGTCAGGTTGGATGGGGCTTGGAGCAACCTGGGCTGGTGGAAGGTGGACTAAATGATCTTTCATGTCCCTTCGAAGCCAGCCCAGCCTGTGATTCCATGATTCCATGTCTTGTCCCTCCTCTGGAAGTGCCCATGATCTCCTGAGTGACCTCACTGATGCTTCCAGTGATATCTCAGCAGCATTGCTGAACCTTTGCCAAGAGCATCAGATCCCAGAGAGCCACTTTGCTCCAGTGCCTGACAGCCCTTTCCACGAGGAAACTCCTCCTGATGTCCAACCCCCAGCCTGTGATTCCATGATTCCATGTCTTGTCCCTCCTCTGGAAGTGCCCATGATCTCCTGAGTGACCTCACTGATGCTTCCAGTGATATCTCAGCAGCATTGCTGAACCTTTGCCAAGAGCATCAGATCCCAGAGAGCCACTTTGCTCCAGTGCCTGACAGCCCTTTCCACGAGGAAACTCCTCCTGATGTCCAACCCAAACCTCCTCTGGCACAGCTCGAGGCTATTCCCTCTTATTTGTCCCTTCAGCTTGTTCTAAAGTCCCAGTGTGGTGGGAGCAAAGCTGAGGCCAAACATCCCTCAATTCCCAGGAGCTGTGTCTGCTCATGGGATATCCACTCAAACTTGACTGGAAAGGATAAAAACTATGGGGGGAAAGGAATCCTTAGCATGGAAATTGGGAGCTGGGGGGGGGAGTTTGGGAGCAGTGGTGGGTTTGCTCCTGCCCCAGGGAGCCCCAGGCAGATGTCCAAGGTGCTGCAGAGGTAATGAGCTGCTCTCCCTCCCTCAGGAGTGCGCCCGGAGCGGCTCCCGGTGTTCGACGAGGAGTGCTGGCAGCTGATGGAAGCCTGTTGGGATGGAGACTCCTCCCAGAGACCTCTCCTGGGCATTGTCCAGCCCATGCTGCAGGGCATCATGGACAGGCTCTGCAAGTCCAGCTCTGAGCACCCCAATAAAGGGTTGGATGACTCCACTTGAAGGAAGCCCAGAAGTTGTAACCGTGGGGCCAAGTCCTGACCCCCCTAACTCTGCAGGTGGTTTTCAGGTGTGGCTCTCTGGGGGGCTCACCTGAGTGGGACAGGTACCAGCAGCCAGAAGATTGCTCAGAGAGGTGTGAGACCTCGTGGCTGTTCCATGCTGGGAGCAGCCAGAGCCTTCTCCCAGTCCACCCCAGTGCTGCCAGTTCCCCTCTGCACCTTTCCCTCCTGGAGTTGTGCAAAATAAGGCATAGAAAATCCACACCCTTGAACTGCAAAGGGATTTCTGCCCAGCCCACAGCAAGGCCAAGCACAGCCAAGCATTGTGTGTGTGTGTGTGTGTTTTTCAGCTCCCACTGTGGTGCCAGGAGGTGACCACACCAGTCTTTAAAGTCCAAGCTCTTCCCATTAACTGCTGGGCCACAGGTAACTATCCCAATCTCAGCATTGGCACTAATTGCAGAGCAGTTGGAGAGGAAGGAGAAAGCCAAAACTCTAGGCTAGAAGTGTTTTAGAAGCTCCAGAGCATCTGGGGTAGCTTCTGCAACACTCAAAATGTTTACATTGACAAGGAGCAAAGCTTCCAAGTTTTACTAAGGGGATTTTGCAGATGCCCCAAATATAAGCTATTTTCTCCCTTCTGTACCTTTCACCTTTACTCCTGGAAAAAACCATACAAACAAAAAAACCTTTTTTTTTTTTTCTGGTCATTTTGCTTCCTAATGTTTATTTGAGTGTCTAAAGAAACTTGTCCTTTCTCTCAGAGTCTTCTGGGGCACAGGGAAGACTCCACAGAGGTGACAACACAGTTATTGCAGCTCCTGACTGTCCCTGGGGAAGTGCCAATCCATTTTAATTAACTTCAGGGGGTGCAATTAGTGGCAAAAGTAATGACAGTTTTAAATTGTGCTGATTCTGACAGGCAGGTTTGGTTTTTTTAAAAAAAAACAAAAAACCCGAAGGTTTTTCAGCTTGTTTTAAAGTCACAGATGTGGTGGGAGAAAAGCTAAGGGGAGGAAACATCTCTCAGCCTCCAGGAGCTGAGTCTGCTTATGGCATCTTTGCACTCTGAGGCTCAAATTTGGCTGGAAAGGGTAAAAATTAAGGGAGGAAGGAATCTTTGGCATGGAAAACATGAGCTGGGGGGGAATCCCACCCTTCCTCCTGCAGTTCTGGGGCACAGTTGGTTGATCCTCCTGTGCTAGAGAAGGTGGAGGCTGCAAGAGAAGATGCACTTTGGTCCCTGCCGAGGAAAAGGGTGAGTTGGGAGGTTCTCCCTGGCTCTGCTCTTCTCCAGCTGCACAGGATGGGGCTGCAGTGGCTTCCTTTCCCAGGAAAACTCACCTGCAGCTTCCAGAGCAGCACAGTGTGGAGTCCCTGCTCCTTAGTGCCACAGCTGGGGCAGAGCTGAGGGCTCCCCAGCCCCAGGGGCAGCTTGGGCTCACTCTGCCTTTCTCCGTGCAATAAAGGCATCAAGGAGCTGCTTCTGTCTGTAAAGGAAAGTTGGTTTGGTTTTTTGGTGTTTTTTTTTTTTTTTTTTACTTACCTGCATGGTGTGGGGGGCATTGGAGGGCTCTGCTGGATGCAGCCAGGAGCTGTGCTGCTATTCCAGGGGGATCTGGATGGATCCATGGCCTATTCTGGCAGGGTGGGGGGGACTCTGGATGTATCCAGGGGCTGTGCTGCTATTCCAGGGGGATCTGGATGGATCCATGACCTATTCTGGCAGGCCAGGGTGGCTCTGGGTGTAGCCAGGGGCTGTGCTTCCATTCCTGGGAGTCTGGAAGCACCAAGTGCCATAATTCCAAGGGTTATTACCCAAAATTCCTTGTTTTGGGACTTCAGGCAGGAGTGGTGTCACCTGGGAGGGTCTGGCTTGGCTCTCCCTGCCCATCTGTGGCTGCAGCACTTGGGCATGGGGAGAGCAGCCTGAAATGGTGAATCACCCTTAAATAATTGCACAAATAACTCTGTTTTTTACTTTTCCCTTAAGCAAACTCTTTTCCAGCAGAAATCAGCCCTTTATCCATATCCCATCCCTGCCAGTGGCCAAGGACACTTTGGACAGGGCTTGGAGCAGCCTGTGCTGATGGCAGATGTCCCTGCAGGCAGGGAAGGTGGAACTGGATGCTCTTTAACATCCTTTTAACCCAAACCGTTCCCTAATTCCGCAATTTATCCGCTCCAAACTCCTTTGGGACTTAAAAATACACCAGAACTGAGTGTTCTGTGTGCTTGACTGCTTGACTGGGGGAGCAGAACCAGGACAGGGCTAATAGAAGAGATTAAAGAGCATGAACGAAAAGGTACAATAACCACACTGGCCACGCACAACATTTGTACTTCGTTTTCATTATTGTTATCGCTAATTTTAATGATTTTTAAATTACTTTGAAGGTTGATTAGTGCAGTTCTTGGCTCCCCCTGGCGGTCGCGCTTGGTAACGCATCCCCCACGCGCGGCGCTCTGTTCTTTCCGCCGCCCCCGGAACCTTTGAGTTCTGCCGCGGGACCCACACGGACCCTTATTCGCA
>NW_008686666.1:0-499 GCF_000695815.1 Acanthisitta chloris | reverse complement strand
CTATTTTAATTACAGGCATGACACAGCTTCCTGTATTCTGCTGGCTTCAGTTATATTGTTCTACCTTCTAAGAGATGTATTTCCCTCAAAATAACATTTCATCTTTATGGAACTGGACCTTAATGTCTTAAACAGGGAGGGTTGGGACTAGATGACCTGTACGGTCCATTCCAACCCTTAAATTCTATGATTCTATGATAAACTATCAATTATATTTCTTTCTTATGTCTAAGTAGGTTTTGGTTTCCCTAATTCACTGATTTAGTTCTGTAGATGGCACTAGACAAATACAGATTTGCTTTCTGGATACATTTAAAAAAAATCTCTAACTACAATGTTGGGTTTTTTTAATGGTTTTGTTTTAGGTGTTGACCTTCAGGTCTAATTATTTCAATGAGAAATTGATCTATTTTTTTCAGAATTCGAGCTTTTTTTATGTAATAATTTTTTTTCAGACTTTTTTAATTTAAAGTTATTCCCTTTTCATGTTCCATCTGTG
>NW_008686665.1:31649-43173 GCF_000695815.1 Acanthisitta chloris | reverse complement strand
ATTAGGTTGGATAGTAGGAAGAGATTTCTTACGGAGAGAGTAATCTACATTGGAATGGGCTGCCTGGGGAGATGGTGGATTCACCATCCCTGGAGGTTTTCAAGATGAGAGTGGATGTGGCACTTAGTGCCACGGTCTAGTAACCACAGTAGGGTTGGACTCAATGATCTTTGAGGTTTCTTCCAACTCAGGTGATTCTATGATCTGTAGAAGGAGGGTCAGGCAACTTGGGTAGACTATAACGATGCTGAGAGGTCATGCAGGGAGAAGATTAGAAGGGCCAAAGCCCAACTAGAACTTGATTTGGCTGCTAACGTAAAAGACAATACAAAAAGTTTTTATAAATACACTCTGAGCAAAAGGAGGGTCAAGGAGGGTGACCATCAGTTGCAAAATGAAGAGGCTAGCATAGTGACATGAGATGAAGAAAAGCCAGAGGTGCTAAATGCCTTCTTTGCCTCTGTCTTTCGTATCAAGACCAGCTGTCCTCAGGATATCCAACTCCCAGAGCTGGAAGGTGTGGTGGGGAGATGACTGAAGCCCCCACAATCAAGGAGAAGATGGTTAATGAGTTGCTATGCCAATTGGATAGTCACAAGCCCGTGAGCCCTGAAGAGATCCATCCCAGAGTAATGAGGAAATTGTTGAAAGAACTCACCAAACAACTTGCAATCATCTACTGGCAGTTGTGGATAACTGAAGAAGTTCCAGCTGACTGAAAACTAGCAATCGTAATACCCATCTATAAGAAAGGCTGGAAGGATGATCTCGGCAACTACAGGTCTGTCAGCCTAACCTCGGTTCCAGGCAAGTTCATGAAGGAGATCATCCTGAGTACCATCACATAGCACACGCAGGGCAACCAGGGGATAAACTCTTCCTTCTGTTGACCTTCTGATAACCCAACAATCCCTGTCTTGTTAGGCTAAGTAAAACAACCCTGAATTTCCTTGTATGGCAAAAAAAGTAGGTAAGAAGGTTTTTACTAATAACATAGACTGATTTTAGCTTTTTTTGCAAGTGCATAGCCAAAACTGTCTGCAGTATGCTAGACAACTTCTAGTCACTATTTACATAGTAACACTAATGACACCTTATTTCAATGGAAATACCATTTCTGATCCAATTCTAGAATTGTTTCCCTTTTCCTTAGCCCTATATTCTATGATTTTGCACAAAAATATTTCAGTGATAGATTAATCTTTTACTGCCTCAGACAATTCCAAAAGGTTAACCAGTAGTCTCTAGAATATATTTTCAAGAATGTGAATTCCATGTACTATTACATTATAAAATATTTATGTAATCCATTACACTGTAAAACATTTATATTAATGCAGGTTTGAAACCCACACAATATATCCTGATTGGTATTTCTATCATCTGCCCAACTGTGTTTCTCATCCACAGTATTTTAGAGAGCACTCCCTTATGGGGAAAAGTCAATCCTCTGTATTGTTCCCAAACCATAATCCTGTACCTGAGTGAACAAAACCCAATAAAGAGGAGCTTGAGGCACACAACACATACATACTTGCTATACAGGGTGATGATTTGAAATTTGAGAGCAGCACAATTTTTACTCTCCTTTGGAAATAAAATATGTTCTTTAGTGAGATCTCCTTCTCACTGTGACTGAGTTACACTCACTGTCCTCATTCACGCATGTAAATCCTCATCATGCCTTAGCAAGCACCACGCTCAAAAGACCTAGCAGCTAGATTAATGATGAGACAGTGATGAATCAGGCCTTCTGGTCATACTTACAAATCTCTACACAAGCAGTACTTCCAAAGGGCTAAGGAGTCGTATGAAGAGTGCTACCACAGGCTTGCTGTACTTTTTAAACTCGTTTCCAGTATTTCATAACTTATCAAAAGAAAAAATATATAGACCTTGAATAATGTTTGGCTTTACCCTGTGTAACCACTTCAGTTGTGCCACTGAAAGCCCTACCAGAAATGAAGCCAAGTGTGCTGCTGTGTCTTTCCCCAGATGACCTGATCTCAACCAGGACCCGATGACTAGCAAAAATCTTATCCTCTTTGTGTGGCAATTCTTACCTCATAAGGTAGAGATTAAACACTGATTTAGTAACTTATGGTTTCTCTTTACCCAGACAAGCTTGATTTCTATTAATGCCCACAAATTTACAAACCACAGTTAGAGTTCCCTTGCTAGGAACAAAGTTTGACTTGTTTTGAGACTGAATCAAAGGATTTCAGTAAGGAATTCACCAACAAAGCAATCCAAAATCACTTGTGACTCAAATCCTTTTACAGATAAATAAGCTTTCTGTACAGATAGCTGTGGAGTTTCCAGCTGAACATATGGAATCTAGAAGTAAAAACTGGAACTAAGATATGCTAACACTTTAAAATAAGCATGACGGGGCTTAAGTATCTGTAGGAATAAGAGTTAATGGCAGACTGTCCTTCACCTAAAAATGGGAGGATCTCAGACTTATGAGTGACAGCAGACTGGGCAAGAGTATGTCTCAGGACATGCTAATTCATAAATAAGAGCTATTTGCAAATATTGTTAGGGAGCAGGTAAGAAGTCATTTTAAGTCCATGTGGCTAGCTTTCCTGAATTCTGTCTCTAGCTAAGTTACTTTAGAATTCCAGAGTGCTTACAGGTTAAAGGAAGTTGTGAAAAAGTACATGTAATCAGTCAGAAGTCCCTGCTTTACAGGCACTGGAGTTTAAAAAGGCTGGATTGTGGAGACAAATAGCCTGAGCCAGGGAGAACTTTTTCAGAGTTTTGGAAGAAGATACGGTGATAAAAATATGCACAAACTGTCTTGGAAACATGGGAAAAACAGAAAATTATTTCAACACATCTGGATGTGGATTTGGGTCCTATTTGTAGAGCTATCAGAACTGAAGGATGAAAACTGACTTTGCTATCCTGCAGTCAATTGTTCCTAGTAATAATCTCACACAGAGAAAAAGAAGGCTCCTAGCTGTTATTCTGCTAGATAAAACAATTGAGCTTACATTACCCAATCTTTCTTTCATTTCAAATAAACTAAAAAAGCAGATAATTCTCAAACAGCTAGTTTCAAAACATATTACAAAATGAACATTTGTTACAATTTAGCTAAGGTCTTGCTTCCTCTACTCATTCCTGAAGTCCTGCCAACTCACATGTCTGTGGAAACAGATGTTTCTCTGACTTACTTTCATCAGATGCCCATAGCTTAATTTTTCCAAAAAGCAGCCTGGAAATGTGCCACGTTTTCACCAAAGACAGTTGTTTTGACAATTATTACTCTTAATGTCATTAATAAGAACTGAAACCCAGCATTGCACTTGGTATCTGTAATAGGATTCATAAACTAATCTAACTTGAAGAGCTTGAAGTTTCACAAGATGCAATACTGCAACAAATACTTTGAAAGTAAATTCCTATAAACTTTCAAAGGTAATAGCTAATATGGAGGTCTGATTTCTTGCAAAAGGGCAAAGATGAAGAATATGTTAGAGAAAAGTTTGAAATTATAGCATGAAAAGACCACCTATTGGACTACAAGGTCCACACATCGGCAAGATAAATTTCCTGGAGTACAATGATTAATGTTTCATAAATGCAACAGAAACTGTAACAGATTTAGTGAAACTCAGAGTTGACTACAAAGAATCTATTCCACTCCTCATAAAGATTTTCTATTTTGCACAAGTATTTTCTAAATCAAGAGTAACCTTTCTCTTTGAAATAGTGACCATGCAGTAAACATGCAAGACCAGCAGTTACAACTCAGATGGCCACTATCTCAGAATCAGCCTACCCTTTCAGATACAACCTGCTTGGACAATGCTAGAAGGTTAGAGGATACCTCAAAACCTCTAACAAATCTAAGAACACTAGTTGTACTGACCCCACAAGCACACAGATAGTTACTATAACAATGTAAGCTTTGTCTAAATCAAACTGACTACTAGTCTGGAGGCAGGGCAAGGACAGCTGTAGTGAAGAATATGAGATTATTAAAAAAGCACATCCAACAGGGAGCTCAAGCTCAGGCATCAGCTGGAAAGAAATACAGACAGTCAGTGCCCAGTTTTACAGAAGTATCTATGACAGGAATCCTCTACCAAAGGAAAATGACACGTAGGAATTTCCATAAAACAGCCACTTACAGTTGATAAAGGTTCCCTCCAATCCAAAGTCGACAAAAAGGTGACAATAAAGCAACAAATTTTGCTACATTCGTCAAAGACAGAATAATCAAACACCTTTGTTCTTATGTATTGTATCTGAGTGCTACAGCTTCCCCAGTAATATTTTCTGACTGTATTTGCTTATATTCGATTTTGCACATGAGACTGGAATCCTCTGCAAGTTGTTCTGGTACCTCTCAGCTACATAATATCCTTGGTGTCTGAAGGCCAAGTATCTTGTATGTTTGTATGATTCAGGTGAGCTTCCCATTCTGACCTGTAATCAAGATCATTGCCAAAACAACAAGGAACAGCACCTATTCTCTATCCTTTTTGGACCCAACTTCTAAATGAGTTCTTCAGGGCTATTTAGAGATCCAACTGTAAATGCACATCATAAATCAAATATGGCAAGTGGCACTATAGATACACCTTTTAACATAGGGCCTGAACATTTAAGTATTGCAGGCAGTGAATAATGACTCCAAGGTAATTTACAGCAAATCAAATATATTAGTGCTGCCAAACTGCAACAGGAGATGTCCAAAAGAAAATTCATTGCAGTTACCCAATAATCCTTGTTGAGGTAACATGGAAAGAATGCAAGTCTTTATTTAGACTCCTTTCAGGATTTAATCAGCAATTCATCCAAATTTAAAT
Organism: Acanthisitta chloris; assembly: GCF_000695815.1. Lineage (NCBI taxonomy): Eukaryota > Metazoa > Chordata > Aves > Passeriformes > Acanthisittidae > Acanthisitta > Acanthisitta chloris. Next base: position 38,350 of record NW_008686665.1, on the reverse strand, counting down.
AAACACAAATTTCCAAACTATTTAAACATTGTGCTACTCTTTCAAAACAATTCAACAAACAAGGTTTAAAAGAAAATGGCCTCCTATGAATTTTAAGAATGATTCAAGGGCCAGGTAGGTGGATATGTAAAAGTGTGTATTTTCAGGGCTAAAGGCAGAAAGCAGACTTGGGTACAGAGATGAAATTACAGGAACAAAGATTACAGTTTTAAATTGGAGATTGAATATAGTCTTGTGTTTCCTCAAATTTATATTATGATTAGACTAATCTTGCTATTTAAAATGAAGAAATTCGGTAAAAAAATAAAGGAAAATAATTAAAATGAAAAGGAAAAGGTCACCCCATTAAAGAGGTGAGTGTCATGAAAACATAAAGGGGGAAGGAAATGGAAGATGAGGATAGTAATCCAATTCTGAAAGATAAACAGAAAATAATCTGTAACATCCTTCTCTTAGCCAGGATAGACCCCTGAGATACTCCACTTGTTAAAGAAATCAAGCTAAGGTACAACCAGTTAACCACAACCCTCAGTGCCCCTTTAAGTAGTAAGTTTTCTACCTATTTAGCTGATGATCCATTCAGAGTGTAGAGTTCTAACTCTGATACGTGAGTATGGTGGAACACAGTGTGAAATCCTTGCCAATGTCAAAGTAAATGCTGTTCATTGCTATCCCCATGTCCACAGATCTGGTTGGTTTATTATAAAGGGCAAACAGGTTGGCCAAGAATGGTTTAGGTCTCGTAAATCCATGTTGACTGTTCTTAATTATCTTCTCTTTCATGCAGCCAGAAATGTATTCCAAAAGGACTTGCTACATAGTTTTCCAAGGGACAGAAGAAAAACTGACGAGCTTATGGCTCTCTGGCTTTTGTGTACTATTTTAATGATGGGTGCAACATTTACCTTTCTCCAGGCACCTGTGACCTGCTCCAATTTCCTTGACTTTTCAGAGATCAGTGACTAGCCTTGCAAGGGCTTTCACTACCATCAGATGTACTTCATCAGGTATTATGGAGTTGTATGGGACAAGTTGTCTCAAGGAATTCTTGACTTGATACTTATCCACTGTTGTTAGTTGCCCTCTTTGAACCCTCTCACTAGACAGAGGCTCAAGAAATTTTGGTGAAGGCTGAGGCAAGGCACTGAGCATCTCAGTCATATCTGTCACTAAACCATCCATCCTATTCAGCAACGAGACACATTTCCCTTGGTCAGCCTACCAATGAAGCTCTTGTTGTCCTTGATGTGTCTTCTAGTTCTCACTTCCAGTTGACTGTTGGCCTTCCTGACAACATTCCTTACATGCTCAAGAAATGTTTCTAAATTCCTCCTTTCTAGCCTGCTTCTACTTCCTCCTGCTGTGTAGTCCCTTTTTGCATGAGATGTCTACTATGATTTCCTTGGCTAGCCAAACCACTCTCTTGATACATTTACTTTTTTCCTGTTCTTGCAGTTGGATGATGCTGTACTTAAAGCCCTGACACCTTTCTAGAGCTCCCTTGGCCTCCACATCTACTTCCCATGGAATCTTACTTACCAGTTTCTGGAATAAGCTAAAATCTGCACATATGTAATCTGTATTCTGCTGCTCTCCATCCTCCCTTCCCTCAGGATCTTGAACACTACTCTTTCATGGTAACTCCAGCTAAAGACAACATTAGTTACTACATTCAAAAGCAATTCTTGCTTGCTGGAAATAGCTGATCCAGCTATGTGTCACTCAGTTGTTTCATCCTGTATCAAGAAGTCATCCCCAGCACTCTTCAGTAGTCATCCTGACCACATACATTGCACCGTGTACTTCCAGAGGGAAGACTAAGAATCACCATGGGGAACTAGGGTTTGAGATCCACCTACTTCCTCAAATTGTTTAAAGAATGCTTCTTTCTTTCCAAATTGTTTAAAGAATGTTTCTTCCTTTTCCTCACCCTGAATGTGTGGCCTGTAACAAACTCTCACCATGATGTCACCCTTACTGGACTCTCCTCTCATCTTGTCCTCCAAGTTATCAACCAGACTGTCATCCATTCTATTGAAGAGCTCTTCAACACTCTCTATCACAACACTTCTGTCATGCAGTGCAGGCTGTCCCACCAAATATCATTCATTCCAGGGATGTCATAGCTTCATGATTACATGTGGAGTTATTTCTACTCCTAGTTTCTCAAGCTGTATGCATTTGTGTACATATTTACTTGAGGTGGGTGCTCCTATCCTATCTCTTTTTCTTGTCACTGAGCACCCTTTTCTTTTGACCTCATCTATCACTACTTCACTTAAATGTGGGCTGTAGTCTTGCTCACACATCATTGTTTCATTGTCTTTTCATGTCTCCTTTTTCAGCCAACATTGCAGATGTATCCAGCTCTTAAATTAAGAAACGTACTTATGTGTATACCCCAATGTAAATCTCAAATCCTAATTAGGCTGCTCTCAGTGAGGCTCTTGACATGTGTTATGCTCTCAACACCACATATTCATAACATAAGACTGACTAAAAAGAAGCATAAAGTTCAATATCAGAACCAGGATGTCCCTAAATCTTTCAAGTTTATTACAGACAATGCTATTCTACACTTCTAAATTAAATATATTTGCGTGTTTTCCTTGAAAGCATTACCTTAAATCTATAGTCAGATCTCTTGTTACACTAAAAGCTGTTACAACAGTCCTACTTTTAGAAAGGTCAGAGTATTTGTACACCAGATTCTACAAATATGTGTTATTCAGATCTTCCTAACAAAACATTATCAAAACCAAGTTAAAACAGAAACACAGTATATCAACCAATTTAAAATGAAAATGCAATTTATTAAAGTGACAGGAATATAGATGCTATTTTTTTAAAACTACAACTAAACAGAAATATTTTATTTCAGAATATTTCTAATAAAGTCAATTATCAGAAAGGCATTCAAATTATTTCAGGGAGAAATAACCAAAGTTGGGTACCCAGAAAATAATGTTAAAGCATCCAGATATTAAAACACAGATATCTAATGGAAGACGTTAAAAACGATGAGCCTCTGCATTACATCTAAACCTTTTCTTCCACACTCAAATGAAAAATCTTTCTCAAAACTGTTGATTTATTACCCAGGTCTCTCAAAATATTACCCAGAAAGTCCTTCAAAATATTCTTAGTCTTCATTTTGCTTTTAATAATTTAAAATTCAATCATTATTGCACAGCAATTATATGCAATTTTACATCCCATTAACCCTGCTTTGTTTTAATTATAAAGATCCTTTGTTAGATTCCTTTAAATGATCCAGTTTATAATTTCAGGTTATCCTAGGGAGCACTTTAATTCAGCTGCACATTCATCAACTGTTTATGTCCTGTTAATTGTTGACAACTGCACAATTGCATTCTCTAGCTATGATTGATGAAATGCATTCACAAGTTTAGCTATTAAGCAGAATAAATATTTATAACAATTTCCAGTTAAAAGATTGTTATCTTTATACCCAAAAGGGTAAATTAAAAACAAATGGGCTGATTGCAAAGAAGAGCATTCTAGAAATCCACACATGCTTTTCTGACAAAGTATGTGGAGGAATATGCATCTAAAGGCAATTTGGTTAGACATTCCTTTGACTGGATTTAAGCAGCAGTTTTTAAATACTACTTTGTTTTGCAAAGTCCTTGTTAGAGGGGATGAGAAGGCCCACGGGGATCCTATGACACAGGATTTGTTCAGAATGAGTTTATCAATAGCAAGTATGCAATGCTATCTGACCTCAATAGTCTGGTTGAGGAAATAAGAAAGGTCAAAGTGCTATTGCATATTACTATCCAAGAACATAAGTTTACTATAATTATTCAGGTAATATTTAATTACCGGGTAATATTTACTGCATAATGTACAGTACATGATCCACTTTGGTGAGCCCTATTATGGTGTAAAAACCCATATTGCCACTTCACAGCAAGAAGAATTTCCAATGGAAGGAGTATGTTTCCAACTGCTACATTGTGGTGTAATTACGTATAGATACATTACTTATAAATACAATAACGAGAAGATTTCATACTTCACTTTGGTAATGAGATATCATTAGTGAAAAAGAGAAATCACTCATAAAATGACAACATCTCTTCAACAGGTGTACTGCTGTTTTCTTTTGTTTGTTGGTTTGTTTGTTTTTTTTCCAGCTGCACATAAAATATGTAGATTCAAATGGATTCAATGTATTGGCCAATAAGAGTCACTCATACTACACAAGTGGCTCTGTTTGTCTTGGGTATTCCACTACTAGGAAGGCCAAAGATTCCCCTTTTGCTGCCTAGCTTGCTGGCTGGAAGTACAACAAATGTTGCACGGAGTAGAACATAGATACAGCACTGAAATTACTTGAGGATTGACAATATTGTATCTTAACAATTTGCAAAAGCAAGGATGCTCATATAAACATAATGTCATGTGTGTTTTACAGGACTCAAACTGGACCAGAAATTCTAGATAAAATAATTCATCTTGAAATGATAGTATAGAGAAGTACATCTGTAAAATGAATGCTGTGCTCCTAAAACAGATGGAGCAGCAGATGGGCTTTACAGATTGGGCTCTGTGGACTGTCTGGGTAAAACAACCTTGCTGCTCTGGAGAATGGTGGCTCAACTCTCAAATAAACCCAAACTTACATGCACTTCATGGGAACTCTATTTCCTCCTGTCAATAAACAAAAGTTTCAAAATTTACAGATTTCCAAATCAAATATTTACTATATAAAGTATCTATACAATAAATCTCTTAATTAAAATGGCTTTTGCATAATCTTTTTGGAACAGATGGTGAGGAAGTATTATCACCCAATGGAATAAATGCAAAATGACTATTAGTTCAAAAGCTATAAAATTAATTACCTTCCTTCATTGATGAGCTCAATAAATGCAAGTCCTGCATTCTTCTGAATAGAATTTTGCCATTCCTAAGAAGATAAAACATAACATGATCAAAACCCAAGGATTTTAAACCACATTTCCAAAGCTGACCCTGATGACTTCCTAAGGAGATTCAATTTAGGTTGAACTTTTTAATTTAATAATTTTTTGCCTTTTTTTTCCCACAAAGAAGAATGACCTGATCATGTAAAAACTGTAATTTATTCTGATTTCCAAATAAATTTTAGGTGGTCATGTCTTCTTTTCACCCTTACGCAAGCTTTAGCTTCCTTGTCTAGAGAATATGAAAACACATACTGTTTCTTCAGTTCATACCTAATGAACATACTAAGTGCAGCAAAGTACCACAGTAGTAGTTTCTTCAATTGCTTCACTATTACACCTTGTACATTTTATTATATAAGGCAGGCAATAATCTGTGTACCATCCACCCCTCCCTGAGTTTCATCTTTGCTTCTTTCCCATTATAAGTGAAAACAAAACCATCCACTAATAACAAACCATTTTAAAAATTCTTTTACTGTTAACATGGTTTTCCAGGATAAAATTTCAAACCAGTTTAAACCACCTAGTAGATACTGAAGGATATCAAGCTTTTACTTCATATACCAGTAAGTTAAAGAGAAAATTCTCAATGCACCACAAACAGTTTTTTTTCTCTATAAATCACTGCCTCAATCACACCAACAGACTTCTGATACTTGAGGTGAAGAAAAGGTTGAGATATCTCTCTGGCAAGAAAAGATTAATTTATTTTGCAATAATTCCTTAAAACCTTTCTTTAAGAGTAATAAACATTTCATCATAAAAATAAATCAAAATAGAATAGCTGGATTACAGTTCACAGAGAAATTTTCTACTGTGAGACTTCATGTTGTAAGCAAAAATGGGTAGAGAGATTTACAGTTACAGAAGCATTCTAGTTTACATTTTGGTTTTTTCCAGGACTAAAATATCAGGCAGAAATTCCCAATGCTTGTTTCCTGATATGGGCAAAAAGAAAGAAATAGCTTTGCATAGATAAGGAAATTTTCTCAAAGAATAGTTGTGATATCTGGTCACTAATGAGCAAAGTGCTTCTTACTGATCATATGAAAATTCACAAACTTGACCAAGTCATGCATCTTAAAAAAAAACCCCAACAATAATAATCTTGTACTCATGACTGGTTTTATAAACAACAAAGTACTAAAATACCCAAAAAATGAACATACTCTTTGACCACTACTGCGCAGGTTACTCCTGGTTAGTGAAGACAGTGTATCAGAACAAAGCCTTTAGTTTGTGAGCTAGAAAAACATTGTAACAGGTCCTTTCTTCACTTCTGTTGATTTTGCTTGTTTTCAAATGTAGTAAGTGAATCTAGCCTAATGATCTAACTTTTGGAACCAGTTAAATCACCTTAGTACAGTACAAAATCACACTGAGAAACTAAGAATGAAAGAATTAAATTGCCTAAACATAAGCACCTTGTGACATTTTAAGAAATAATAGTCTGGTTTAGATGTAGTGTGTGAGGTGTAGCTTCTTTGGTTTTTTTAATCATAGGCTTTTACTGTACACTATAACAACTCCTATTAGCATTTTCTTCATTTTCTTTTGAGATGCTTTTCTGCTCCATAGCTGCTATGATTTTCTAGTCAGGAGAGAAGAACTGGTATGACTACAAATCAGAAAAGAAGTTGAAAAGAGAGAAAAGAAAGGACAAAAGCTTTCAAAGACAGGTAGAAGAAAGCATGATAATCAAATTTTTAAAGAGAAACAGAGATTCTACCCGTGTCTGTAAAAGAA